>NC_028637.1:30893886-30903476 GCF_001406875.1 Solanum pennellii | reverse complement strand
ACATATCATTCGCTATTAAGAGTTTACTACGAATAGCATAAACCATAACCTACCTCCACCGAAGATTCGTGATCAAGCAAGCAAATTCCCCAAAGCTTGTGTTTCCTCTTTGTTCGTTCCTCTCTTTCTCGTTTCGACCCTCTCTCTCTCTCTTTGTTCTTTCTATTTTTCTTATTCAAACCCTCTTTATTTTACCCTAATTAGCATATAATTAGGTATAAAAGATGGCAATAATAACCCACTAATTAACTCAAGGTTACCTCTTTTAATCCCCAAGTAATTAGACTTATTAACATTAACCCACTAACTTTATAATTAAAGCAGGAATAGTCCAAAACGCCCCTTAAATTACTAAGCAGAAATCCGACCCAGCCTGGGATTACGCAGCCTGTGACGGCCCGTCGTGCCTGCGACGGTCCGTCCTGCTGCTCAGTCACAGAGTTCAGAGACTCAATTTCCATGAAGAGTCTGTGACGGTCCGTCGTTCCCACGACGGTCCGTCCTGCCATGTCGTCACGAAGTTCAGAGAGTCGATTTCAGTACCCAAATTTCAGAATTCTAAGTGTTTTGGAACGAGACCCCCTCGACGGTCCGTCGTGCCGATGACGGTCCGTCGTGGGTTCCTTCGACTCAGACAGTTTTTCCAGAAATAAAATCTGCTGCTTAAAACGACTAAATAGGTCGTTACATAAGGACTTCATTTTGTAAACATTATGAAACACACACACACACACACACACACACACACACACACACACACACACACACATATATATATATGATACATTTATTAATTGTTCCATGATACATTATTGTAAATTATTCCCTCTGTTCCATTTTATGTGAGGTAATTTGACTCGATACGAAGTATAAGAAAGAAATGAATACTTTTAAAACTTGTCATCCAAAATGAATGATAGATATTTGTGTGGATGTAAATTATTTCGTTAAGGATAAAATAGATATTTTATATTGGACTAACTAAAAAGGAAAGTAAGTCACATACATTGAGATAGAGAGAGTATATGAAAATGTAACTTAAACAAAATGTAGATAACAAAGTAACTGTATAGTGTACAGTAATTCTCTATCACAGTTTGTGAAGTTGTAGATCACAATTTTTTTACCACTTTTTCTATAATGGTTTTGCTGTGAAACAATTGCAATTAATGCTAAAATACAAACAAACATTATATTAATTCCATCTATCAAACGTTATCGCTAGACTTAATACAAAATAAAAATATTATATTTATTCTAGCTATCAACCTATAAGAAATTCACACTGCATAGTCTCATACGGAGAAAGTTCCCCTAATCAAAGATTTTTTCATACTCAGGGCTCTAAGTTGAGACGCTAATTAACAGAGGAACAATCTCATCCGCTGATTGAATGTTGTTATACTCAATTTACTGTATGGATGGATGTTGTTATACTCAAATTATCGTCTCCATCTCTTTTGGCAGCTCATATATTTCGTATTTGCTTGGAATTATTTTCGGGATAGGTGTGGTGATTTTGTGCTTCGTGCTGCTAGTAGAAGATCTTGGTCTGTTAAATATGACATGGGGATATCAGAAGGAAGAATTCGCTTATCTTGGATGTCATTGGTGTTGGACAATAGGTTAAAAATTGGTGATGTCAGTGTATTTGAATTGATAAGGGCACTCAACCCTTTTTAGATGTCACTATATATTTTGTGCAGCCGAGAGGAAACCAAGGCATAAAATAGTTCGATGTTCTCAACCCAAAATAGTCCACACAAGGAAACTATATCTTGAAAAGAAGCAGCAAGGACATTCTGATTGTTTCAACATTATAAGAATTTAAGGTGAGTTAATAGCTAATTATAAAGTAGTGTATACTAAAAATGATAGCCTTATCTTTTTACAATTCATTAAAGGTACTATTTTATTTTTCAAATATTTATTAAGACTGATATAGAGTCATCACTTAATTATTATAGAAAAATTAAGAAAAAACGGGTTTCAATAGATTAAACTAGGGAATCAATTTAAAATATTTGAGGGGATTCAGGGTTCTAATAAGTATTTTAGGAAGGTTTTAAAGGCACCTAAATTATCCAATAATGTGGTTATCCGATAATTAATTTGTTTGGTTAAAAAGAATAACTTGTCTTGAATAGAAAATTTGAACTATTTTTTATATAGTTAGAATCATTTTAAAAAGGACAATGGAAATATTGCCCTACTAAACGAGATATTTTCTTGTAAAAAACATTTTATTTTTTAGTTCATTTGAAGTTGACCAATTTTAGTTAAATTATTTAACGAAATGGACGTCCTTCGAGGATTTGAAATTTTTTACCTTAAGGCTTACGACAAATATTGATAAGTAATTAAATGCGGTGATATAAAGAGGAAGAGAGAGAAGAGCCCAAGTCTTATTTCTGTCCGCCTGGGCCAATACTTGGACCACTTTTTGTTTTGGGCCAAAGTCCCAATTCTTGCCACCTTTGTATGTATCCCAAGCTAAAATTTTGAAATTTATCTCTTTGGGCCTTAGGACCATCTTCCACTTTTCCTAAAATTCTAACATGGTAATGATAATAGCAAAAGACAAGGGAATTAGACCCCAAAATAACAAAAATACAAATTTGACAATATTTCCAATTCTCATCCGATTCTTCTGTGCATTGACTCTTGGGGACCTGTTCCTCATTTCCATTGACCGGCTGACGCAAGAGACAATGTTAATAGGCTTCTGTGGCCAAATCTAGATGCAAATGAAGAAGTATTTGAGTCCGAATAGGATTTCACCACCGATCACGTGCATTTCACAACAAACAATTGTGCGTCAACATTAAATTCAATTGAAGTACATGTTTAACTAAATGAACCTATGCATCGACTTTTGGGACCTGTTCCTTGTTTCCATTGACGGACTGACTCAAGAGATAAGGCTATTGGGATTTTGTGACCCAATCTAGATGCAAATGAAGAAGCATTTGAGTCCGAATAGAATTCCACCACCGATCACATGCATTTCACAACAAACATTTGTGAGTCAACATTAAATTCAATTGAAGTACATGTTGTTTAACTAAACAAAAACAAAGCAGAGGCATAATAAGCAAGGGTGAGGGCCATTCACAAAGTTGAATTTAAGATCATAATCACCTAAATATAGAAGATGTACCACAAACTAGCCTAGTTTATAACTAACAATTACGCTCATCAAAACTGTAAGAGAATAACTTTAAATTAATCGAGTTCCAAGTAGATTAATCTTACCAAAACCAAACAACAAAACTAAAAAACATAACATTTTGTAATTGAGAAAAAATCATGGAAAAGGAGAATGCATTATGACCATTTTTAGAATAAATAACATGCTAGGAATATCCTTCCAAATAGCTCAACCAACAATCAAAATGAGATCAAATAACAACAATATGTTCTCTTAACAAAACATTCAGATTTCAGAAGCATTTCAAAGTAATCTTACATGAACAAAATAAGAACAAATCATTATGCTATCACACATATTAAATTGATTAGAACTCGAACAACTAAGGCTCAAGACATGCTGGACATCATATTACACTATGGCGAGCATAATGAAAGGCGGAGACTCATAAAAAATCAATCCATGATCTTAAACATATAATCAACTAAATGAACCCTCATACAATAGCTCTAACAAGATTAAGCCTAAGCTAAATCAATAACAATATAGATCCGAAATGAACGGTTCTGATACTAAATGAAGAAGAGATCATAATCGACTCCATGAAACTAAATTAGGCTTAAACAACTTCCCCCATGTTCATAGTAAAATATTGTACGAGCTATGATGAAATAAACAAATCATTATAACATACAAATACCAAACACTTCAGAAATCTAACAAGAACAAGTCATAAAGCAACACAAAGGCAGTCAATAAGCTGATTTAATACTGAAACTAAAACACCATCAAAGACACTTCAATATAAACATAGAACAGCAAAAAACTAATTAAACTGAAATCAAGAAGAGCAATCACCTCTTTCCGGGCAGCGAAGTGGAGACAGTGACGAGCTAGGATGAACAACAATTTTTCAAACAAATGGAAACTCGAACACATACGATCAACAAAAATTCTGTGCAAAACCTCAGACACGGAAGAACTTGAGAGAAACAGATTCAAAACGAAATAAAAAGTGTGATACTCCGACAAAACTAAGTTTTCCGCTTTGAACGTCTCACTATATTTTCCTTTGATTAGTCTTTGCTTGAAGTATCTATCATTATTTCTCTAAAATTTTCGACTAAAAAAAGTCCCCCCGTTTAGATGAAAAGAAAACACGTTTATATAGTGGGAATCTGAGGTTTTACCTTTTGGGGGAAAAAGGTATATTTTGGGTGAGAACAAGGGCAGATTTGAAACCCTAGAATCAAGTCTCAATTAAAATTTTCCAAGGATGAAGGAACAGCTGGATTGAACGAGAATTTAAACCAAACCCGCACAAAATTCAGACAATAGGGGCAGCGTGGAGGGCTTGGAATGATCGATCGTCCTTGAGTTCTATGTGGCTTTATCTCCAAGCGAGCATGGACGACCAGTCACAGCTGGAAGGATTGAAAAGAAAATTGATCTACTATATAAGTGTACTGGTGAGGAAGAAATCAACACGGAAAAGAGAAACACATCTTCTTTTTCATGTATTTTGACGGAAAAGGCGTCGTTTGGAGATATTGTTGCTGCCCTCGTGGACTCACCCTCGCATGAGGCGCGTCCAGACGTCGGTGGTGTGGCTCACGAAAGTTGTCGCAGCTTCTCGACACGGTTTGTTTTTTGTTGAAGAAGAAAGGTTGGGTCGGGTTCTTAGGTATGGGCTGGAATCCAAGGAAAAGGAATTGAATTTTGGTCTATCAACACTTTCTGAATGCAAATGGGTCAGTTAGGGAATTAAAAATGTGGGCTAGGAAATTATTTCAGTTGAATGCAGGGCCCAAAAATGCGTTTAAGGTTAGGTAATAGAATGACAACTAGGAAATATCATTACAAATTGCAAATTGGGCCAAGCTAATTAAAGACTTAGCCAAATTGTGATGTAATTTGTGAAGAAATTAAATAGGACGAAGTAATATTAATTAATTAATGATTTTTTTTTATCTTAATGAAATAAATTAATCAAATTTTATTATAAAATGATTAAAGCATCAACTTATATCATAACTATAATTAAGACTAAAAAAATTAATGAAAATTTTAACTTAAAAGTGTAAAATCTTTTTGTGACGACTTCAACTTCTATTTGAAACTCCTCCTCTTGAAATATCTATATAAGAATGACAATTTGTGAGCATAAAAAATACAACATCAACCATAAAGGAAAAAAAAAAGAATTTCCCTCCTTTCATAATATTCTTTGAATATTTTTGCGCATTTGGTTTTGCACAACCTCAAAACTCTTAGCCACTAGTGCACATGTTTGAGAGTAACTATGAAACCTTGAGGAGCGACCGGCTATAACGATTTGCATCGGAGTCAAGCCAAAATCGCTTTCAAGGAAATGGCTTGCCACGACACAGTATTTGTGATAAGTTCTTTACTACGTTATAATTCCAATCTAATATCAATATTGTAGTATTTTTCCTAACAGTATTATGTTTTCTAAATCTTAAGTGTTGGAGGACAAATAAAGTATCACAAACTGGTACAATCTGCACTAAGTTTTATTTTATTTTCAAATAAAATGTTTTTGATTTCATTTTATCATTACAAAAAAAAATTACCACTATCACTAAACATCAAAACTCCATTGTTAAAATATATATGGAAAAATTGTCAAATAATACTATTAGCTATATATTTTTTAATAAAGAATTTCCTAGCTAATTCATGTTTTTATTATAAATATTACTAATTTATTGTTATATTTGATAATCGGCTCCAAATAATTCTTCATTAGTTGTTTCTACTTTCATTGTCCAAATCTAAGTTGCATATTTATTTTCTTGGTACACTAAAATAAATCTCCAAAGGAAAAAAAATTCTGACATGTGAAATTGCGTAAATGTTCTAAGAGAAAAAACATCATATTATTGTTGGTGTCTTTCCAAACTAGAAATTCTTCTTTATTTTAAAAAATAAAATAAAATAAAATTAGGGTTAGAGAAAGTGAAAATGTAGGAGGGGATTACAAAGTAGAAGTCGAACCCTCACCAATAAATTGAAACTTTTGCTAGTCAATCAACAGAACTACTAAGATTCTTCAACTAGCAATTCTTTGTATGTAATGATCATTATTTCTCAATTAGTCTGTAGGATTATTTACAATCTCTCTTCAAATGCATAATTTATTCTTCATTACTACCGAGTGTTTATAATTTTCATTAATAGCAATATGAGGGTCAAATTATATATATATATATATATACTAGGTAAACTAACCGCGCTTCGCATGGTGGTAAACTTCATCTATTAACTTGCGTCTCTTTTGAGTTTAATGAAATAACATATGACCATTTGAATTGACATCTCAGCAACTCCTTCAAAATCGTTGATGGTACTAATTTTCATTGTCAAAAAACATTGTTACTTCACTTTTTTGGTTTCGAATAGTACATTCAAAACATGTAAAGCTTCGCGAATTTTAATCTAATATAAGAAAACATGTTTGTTTATGTTGGGTGTGACTAATTTGGATCCATGAAAATAGACATTTTAACTTCAATACTATATGCATATGTTTGTGACCTTTATTTGATAGAATATGAGAATGTTATGAAACTGACGTCATTATTTTTTGCGGGATAATATATAGACATATACTTAAGCTTGACTTCAAATGTTAAACTAAAAAATACTCTGATTTCGAGTCTCTATATATAAATGCATTAATTCATGTCCTCCATGTTAATTAAACACTGCATTCTGTAAAATGATACTCTTGTAATGTATATAATTTTTTATTAAGTAGCAAGTGAATCATTAAAAATTTGGTAAAGCACTGGCTATCTTAATTCTTTTCAAATATAACCGAAAATACCATTGGCTAAAAATATTTCAATTAATACTTTGACAATGCAACTATTTTCTATTTCACTTAATAAAATAGTTTATTTGCCTCAAATTTTTTCGCTATCTTCCTCTATATTAGATATGAGTGAATTTGAAAATAATGTCCTTAATTTACCACACAAATGCTTGAGCGTGGTTGCACACGTGAAAATAATGACGACGACTCTACCGGATGAAACATCTTTAATTTACAAAAGTTTGTCAATATGTTACATTCTTAGTCTATTTGGTTTAACTGTTTTGAGAAGAGAGATCTATATTGAATAACTATAATTTTATTTGAACATGAAACATAAATAGGAAAAAACATGAAAACAAAACAAAAAAATTATCAATTAGTTATATATAATAATCCCTCACAAATTAATGAGATTCGAACATTATAACTACTTTATAACAAAGACTACAAAAGAACAAACAAAGAGAGAAATTCCAATTAACCTTCATCGTTTCAACACTGGACAAAGATGAAATAACATATTATTTTTGACATGTCTTACAATTGTAAAAGATAATGCAAAGTAAATAGTCACTACCTCACTTGAGGATAGTAAAATTGCCAAGCTTCATGCAATGCGGCTATGCATTCAAATTTTAAAGGTTCAAGTGCACTACTTCAAATTCCTTGAATATGTTAGCTTAAATGCCAACCACTATTTCTTTGACCTTCATTTCTTTTTGCTTGTTATCTTGCTTGATTATCTCAAACTACATCTGACCACAACGACCCCATGCTTTTCCAAGTCCAAAACTACGGACTGCAAAATCACTTGTTAACCGAAACAATCTGCCTTCACAATTCAATGGGCTTCAACTGTAAAAATTCAGACAGAGCAAAAGTTACACAAGAGTAAGCAAACTGAGAAGCTCCAAATATCCTTCTTTCACTACGTATGCATGTTTATGGATTTAGTAATGGTCTTTATTAATTTTACCCATGATGGATATGTTTTTGACTTGGTACAACATTTACAGTAAAGGTATCTTGTATGGCCAAAGAAAACGCAAAATGTATGAGATATACCTCGTCTCGTCTGACAATTATATAACATACATTCTCGAATTCTTATTCTAAAGTTGAGATTCCCTCTCGCTGAAGCTGATTATTATCGACATACTATATTAGATACGCAAGAAAAATTACAAAAATGAACATTGCCAAGGAGGGAATAAAACCTCTTGCATCTCCTACACTTATGCATCAATGATCATAAAAAAACACCTAAAAGCTGGACAATTTGTAGCAATGCCAAAAAATTAAAAATGAAAATTGTGTGAATTTTAATCAAACCTATAGCAAATCATGTAATGAACTCTAGTTTACTCTTCGTTTTCAAAACACCATTGTAATATTGTGCAATAGTTGTGAGTTTCTAGGGTACATTTTAAATTGAAAGTACATGATAAAAAAATGTGGACTACTTTGTAGATGAGTCATAAATGTGATAATTAATAAAAACTTACATACATTTTCATTGCAAAATAATTATTTGGATGCAGATTCAATGCAACCCAAATTCCGCTCACGAAAAAAGTGATTTCTACTTACTAAAAATAAAAACTACTCAATTGATGAAGGGTGAAGATCCTTGTTACCCAGAATAACAGTTGTAAAGAAAAATATATAAGGTAGTAGGTATTTTATTGAGTAAAAGAATAAACCTTAGATTTTAATTGTACATTCATTTTTCTTTTTTGAAAGCATATGAGACATTGACCTATAAGTAAAGGAAAAAGTCTTTGTAAATTTACATAGAGAATGAAGATGATGAAAATTTACCTAAAGAATCAACATAAAGTTACCCGCGCTTCCGGCGGAAATCTAATAATACTTAAAATCTATCGGTCACTAAAACTAAAATACTCTAGATACATAAAAAATTTATAATGTAAACAAAAATGAAAATTATTACATCTTATCATTTCAATTTAATTACATAAACATAAATTAATGACGGTAAAATAAATACCAAGATCTCTAACATAAGCATTGTGTCACTGAGCCACTTAACCTGAGCAATGTACATAAATATAGAATTTTGAAGAAGAAGATAAAAAAAGAAAAAGAGGTTCAAGATTTTCGTTGTTTTAAAATTAGAGGAAACACTTCTATTTATTGAAAAGAAATGGCAGTGTAAACAAATATTTATTGTGCCTTATCGGAAAGGTTATGACTATTTGGAAAAGTTGCAACCCTTTATAAAGGTCACAACCTTTCATAAAAGTCACAACTTTTCATAAAAGTCGCAACTCTTCTTTATAGTCGCAACTTTTCATAAAAGACGCAACTTTTCATAAAAGTTACAACTCTTCATTAAAGTCGCAACTATTTATAAAAGTCACATCATTTAATGAAAGAAGATAACTATTTTTTGGGTAAGTATTCATAAAAGACGTAACTATTAACAAAAATCACAATTTTTCATAAAAGTCACATATTTTCAATAAAGGAGAAGGCTATTTTTGTAAATAAATAAATTTAGAAGGAAATTCTAGTTTGTGGCTGCGCCACGTAGGCGGGCCTAGGGTTCTCTTTTATATAAATATATGATATATA
>NC_028637.1:30877183-30893819 GCF_001406875.1 Solanum pennellii | reverse complement strand
AAATATATGATATATATATATATATATATATATATATATATATATATATATATATCCACACACACATATATATATATATATATATTTATGCATTTTTTAATTAAAAGTTGACAACAAAAAGGTAATATCGTAATTTATTATCAATGTAGATCAAAGACTATAATTAATCTCCTAACCCTTGTCATGTGCCTTTTTTCATACCAAGATTTTATGTTTAATTTTGAACAAAAAAAAAAAGGTCACATAATTGTATTAACATAATTCAGTTGATAATATGAACAATTGTTTGATACATGATCTGCATCAGCCTTCTTTTTTCCTAGGAAAAACTTATATTCACTTTTTTTAGTACATTTGATCAACTTAATAATAGTTATTATTTAATTGTCTGCTACCATATCATTCTCTATTGCCCACTCTTTCTAGTAGAACGTTGGAAGTAATTGTCTTTAGTTTAGTCACTGAAATGATCAGTCAAGACCATAGCTTCTCACAAAAACATCATTATTTTATCTTTTTTTGATTTGTAATATATGTAATATCTAGGACATTTATCTACCCAATTTACAGTTATCACATGTATTAATTTTAGTCAAAATTGCACAAACAGAATGAAGATGAAATTAACAGAATGTACTTATAATCTGAGTCCATTGAAACTACCGTGTCTACTTAAGAAAATTTAATCCACCCACTGTACCCGAGGTTACAGATAATTTCTCCCAAGATAAAACAGATTTATCCTGTTAAAGAATTAGTGGTACCTCAAACTTCTATCACTTTAGCGAATGTAAGAACAGTAACAAGCCACACAGACTCAGTTGATCGACACTTTGTTTATGAGAAAAAATATATGCAAAGAAGAAAAATTTCCTATTTTTGAAAAATGAAAAATGACTTCCTTTTATAGCCATGTTCAGCAAGAAACGTGTTTGTTCAAACAAGTATGTTCAGACCAATTTTCCCCCCGAAAGTTGTGTCTTTTGGAAAATATAACAACTTTAAGGAAAGATGTGTCTTTTGAGATAATTAACGACTTTTTTGGAAATCAGACCGTTGTGACCGTTGCACGCGAATTTCAAATAAATTTTGTTGCGTCAAAATTAATTCTGTTATTTAACTCATTCTGAATTAATTTATAATATAAAAGAAATTGATTAAGTCACATGATTTGTCAAATTCAAAACCAAATTCGAAGACGAAGCTGAGGTCGATCGAGCACCGACGGCGCCAGGGGCCACCTTCTTCTCAAACCTTTAAGAAGTAAAGGAAGTGTTTCCTAATATAAGGACAACAATTTCCTTTCTTCTACCGATATCGGATAAATGACTGTTCATTTGCACTTTGCAAATAACTTTTCAGTTTCCCTCCAAAATTGGTTCCTCCTACATTCATTTTTCTCTTCTCATTTCCTATTTGCACTTTGCTAAAACCTAACATTTACTGCCCCTGTAATCTTCCTTTTCATCATTGGAAGGAAGAATTTCTCCCTTATAAATAGTGATGGTCTTTTTTTGTTAGCAGAATGTTGATAATAATTATCTTTTGTCTAGAAAATGTATGTGGTCAACCATGACGATAACTTCTCATTGAAACTTCATTATATTTATACTTTATGTTTTGTAATTCATATAGCATTTAAGCCATTTATCTACCCAATTAACTATCCCGTATTCTTCGTATTCATTGCAAGTAAATAAGGACGGTCTTACTTTGTTAGGAGAACGTTGAGAGTAATTGTCATTTGTTTAGCGACTGAACGCGGTCAACCATATTGGCCATAACATCCCATTGAAACTCCATTATTTCAATAATAATTCTATCTTTATATGTCTTCAAACTCATGTAATTAACCTCTAGGCCATTTATCTACCCAATTTACTACTCCGTAATCTTCTTATTCATTGCAAGAAAAAATTTCTCCCCTATAAATAGTGATGGTCTTACTTTGTTAGCACAATGTTGAGAGTAATTGCATTTTATATAGTGATCGAACATGGACAGTCATATTGGCCATAACTTCTCATTGAAACTCTATTATTTCACTCATTATTTTATCTTTTTATGTCTTGTCTCTCATGTAACATCTACTTCATTTTTATACCCAATTTACTACACCTCATAAATCTTCCTATTCATTGCAAGGAATAATTTCTCTACTACAAATAGTGATGATCTTACTTTTTTTAATGTATTAGAAAATATAGAGTGCATATAAGTGAGTTAAAAAGAAAGTTCTTATTATAGTGTTCTGGATTCAACTCTTGTTCAGTATTTATTTAGTTGTACTTTGAAATTCAGGTATGTTTTCTGGAGGGGACAAATTAAGAAGATTATTGCTTGATTTTTGAAAAGATTTCTTTTCATGAGCTTAAATATCCTTAAAGAAAGAAAAATATATATCCATGTCTCTACCTGAAGATAATTAATTTTAAATTGTAATTTTAAAATTTCACCAACAAAAACTAGTTGACTTTCCCGTATAAATGTATATCATCCTTCAATTTTTAATTTTATTTTTTAGCAAAGACTATATTATCTAATCACTTGAAGAATATCTACGTGTAAACCTAAATTTGTTTTCTATATTGCTATTTTTTTGTCATATTTTTTTCTTACAACCATGTACGGAAATTTTCTTTTGAATTGTGGGTCTATTAGAAAAAATATTATTATCACACAAAGATAGGAATAAAATTATGTGTAAATCTTAGTCTTACACTCCTCAAATTCCATTGTGGGATTATACTAAATGTTCACTATTAGAAAAACCGACATCAAGAGGGGTTTGGATAAACCCATCTTTTGAATTGTGGATCAATTAGAAAAAAATCTTTTTATTCCGCAAAGGGGTAAGATTTGTGTACATCCTGCCTCTTAGACTCAACTGTACATTAATATGTTTTTACTTCTAAAATATGATATTGAGCAAGACATCATTAGCAGAAGTGATGGTGATGTTTAAAAAATTGATTATAAATCTTGACAAATTGCCTTAGAAAAAGTTAAGGTGATCGTGAAAATTTTGTCCACAAAAATATGGATGTATCACCAGTTCGCCACAATATTTTCATCATCAACGAAAATATCATATTTATTGATTTGTCTCTCGACATATTTGACATATTTCTGAAGGAAGTGGAATTGATAAACTCCCTACTCCGTCAAGTTATACTTTGTAGTTTTACAAAAAAATCAAATCATTCTTTTGCTATTAAACTAAAACTACGATCTTGACAACTCAATGATATAGTAATGTGTATGTAGAACTTTTCCAGCCCATTTCAATGGAATGTTTTTCTTTACTAATCATGAATAGATTGGTTCTACGAGTTGAGATCTCTCTTTTCAAATTGGTCAAACACGGTGAAGTTTGGCATATTAGCTAAGCAACTTTATGATGAATTAACCAGTTATGGGATAACGAGTGATGATCTTGTAGAAGTGGTAGCTGTGAGAAAGAAAGTCGTGAAGGACACTAGGATAGCTATTTGGAATGCTAGTTTATCGATCAATATTTTCTTAACTTCATTTTAAAGGTTAGTTAACATTTCTTTTTCTTGACATTTCCAATAAGGTTGTAACTTAAAGAACTCTTAATTACCATTCTTATATTCCATTATGCTAATCTAGGAGTTCTTCCTTTTTGCTCCCATTCTTTGTCATCAATTAATTGAAATGTTTTTATCTTTTGAGTAATCTCAATACGTTGTTCGTATATTTATGAGGAAGCATCTCAACTATATTTCTTTGCACTTTTCAATATTTATTGTTATAACGATATTGTGAAATTACTATGACCATACAAAATAGTAAATTCTTTGAAATTTACTTCTTTTCCATTAAATACTCATTTTCCTTAACTTGCAATACAATTTTCTTACTTAAATAGTCCTGCTTATAGAAAGTAGATACGCCTATACTTTAGATGGAAATATAGTTAAGGTAAGAATTCTTCATATTCCATTTAGCTAATGATGAAAGAGAATGTGGAACATTTTCTCGAGATGATAATTTTGTGCCTTCCTAATTTGATGCGCGTATTTCCTTTTTTGTAGATAAAAGAAGGTTGAAGGTATAGTCGATAAGTTGGAGACCTGGCATCGAACTATCGTCCACATCTACTTTGACTTGTTTGCACATTCTTAAGTTTGTGACATAAGTACTTGAACATGAGCAGTGTTTCAATGAATACTCCTCTACTATATAAGTCTAATAATTAGGGGGACATAATTTCTTTAGATTTTCTTGATTCGGTGTATTAGAGTTTTATATCTAAAGAGTAAATCATCGTTTGTCATTATGCATACTGGGAGTTCATTGAGAGAATCAACAAATTCGATTCATATTGTTCTAAAATTTTTGGAGGAGCTAGAAAACTCTTCAGGATTACTTTATCTGTGGTGAGCAATAAATCTCTTTTTATAACATACTATAGATGAAATTATTATTTCTTACATTCCTAGACCATCTGCATGTTAGTAGTTTTTAAGGGGGATGAAGGTATTTTCTATATGAGAAACTCACGAAAATCTTGGCAATTTTGTATTTTAACTATTTTGAAAATATTACGTTATTGACATTTCTTTACCATATTTGATATTTTTATACTACCTAAATTACACCGAAAACCCTTTTCTTAAAGATTTTTTTAGGTCCATATAGACCAATTATTTAATTATAAAAAATGAATATAAAGTTTTGGCCCAAGCCCAACATAATCTGATTAGGGTATAGCCCACTTTTATTAACCCTAACTATAAAATCTATTCTTACTGTGTTGCCTCCTTGCTCGCGGCTGAATATTACTCTTCTCGATTCTTGTGGGCTGTACCAGCTCTCTTTTCCAACGTTCTTATATCTCTTCTCCTCATACAAGATGTGTCAGTCAACCAAGGTAACAACTCCTATCTTTTCCCTTCATTTTTTTATTACTGATGAAGTCGATTCGAAGTAATTTGGATACTAGAAGATTAATAAAACAAGCATGGAATGTTTAAAATAAACTCAAATGAAAATTAAACAAGAGGTTACTACATTTTAAATAATTAATAGGCTAGCCTTTTCTTCGTTTTAGCTCAAGATTATTATTGCAACTAGCATAGGTTTTTTATCTACTATTATGAATAGCAGAAACTAGGATTTGTCTTAGGGGTTGGTTTTTGAATGCACATTAGGCTAGTTTGTGAATTTGGGAAACCCTTACAGCTGTTCAATTTAACCCTCTTGATTATTTGGGTAAGTCTTCACTTTTAAGAATTAAATTTCTTTCACCATTAGATTTTACTCTAGTAATTAATTGCATTTTAGTTGATATATCATCCTTTTTTTCTTCTAAATCTCCCCGTCTTTCTTTCTATTTCTTAATAGTATATTTTGTTTCCTTTATTGTTCTTGCACCTACAATTACATCAAGTATGTCTCCCTCTTCGTTTCTGTTTCTAAATCATTTATCTTGTTTGCTTGATCGTGTTATATGTAAGTCTATTCTTCAAGTCATAAATAGAAGAAATCACCTAGATTTTTTCCACTGGTGAAAATTGTACTTGATACCTCATGGTTCTCAACTCACTTCCTTGTTGACCAGGTAATGCTTTGATTGTATGCTAAAAAAATATATTTCTGATGCAGAAGGAATTTTTCCTCTAGCGAACAATATATTGAATGCCTTTTTATTATTTTCTATGAACCCTACTATTCTAGGTAGGTATTGAGTACCTTTTGGTGCACCTCCAATATATGATGTTCTTTGTGTCTTCATAATCCAATTAGTAGGTTATCATAGTGCGAGGATTGGAAGTATAACTTATACATGTCACCTCCATATCCATTCCTTCTCTCCCTGATCCAAAAAACCAAAAGAATTGACCCCAACTAGCTTAGAATTGACACGTAATTGTTTATATCAATTTTTTTTTGACAAATGCCTTTACCATAACACATCCTTTTATTAGTATGATCAATGTACTGTTAGCTCTGATATTCACTTAAATTTTGCTTACTCTGATATTGGATTACTTAGCATTGGGTGTTATAGGGATGTTCAGGATTATTTTTTGTCCATATACCTAATGGAAAGTGGCATTTGGCTTGGACCTTAGTGATCCATAGCTTATGCAAAAATATAGAAAATACGAAGAATCTTCGTAGCATTGTATGTTGCAGGAGCTATTATTGTCTCGATACTAATGCAAACTGTTATTAGCTTGGACCGCAATGATCCATTATGTCATGTCCCACCACTTCCTTGTTCAAATTCGGCATCAGGACAAGGGAGAAAATCTAGATTTATGAAGAGGTTGGTAAAATACTCTAGAACTTCCTAGATATATTCAAGAAGGTTTTAGAATTCCCTAAAACATTTAGAGAATGCTAGAATAGGACTGAAGTGTAAATATTGTAGGGAACTTTAAAGTAGATAATATTTACACTTAGGCCTTTAGGAGGTAATATAAATGAAAGACCTCTCATTTAAAAAATGTTCCAACCAAGTGTAAAATATTCGACAAAGTAATACTAAGACTTTTTTGAAAGCTTTTCAAGTTTCTCTAAGTCTTTCTTGCATTCTATTAGCGGTCTTAGATTCAAAAGTCCTACTTGAGCTTACAAGACCGTGAAATATTGTAAGTTTTAAAGTGTTGCATGAAACATTAGTTAGACTCTAAGTCTCCGACAATGTAGTATTATATCAAAGGTTTGCAGTAAGGGAATGACCAATGAAAGAGATATAAACGTTACTAGCACCACAACTATCAAGATGGATGGTGGAAGTAAGATCTGCAAGGGAAATAAGCACAACCAGAGTAGTAAGGAAATGTTGTTCGACTCTACACCAAGAAAGGAACTAACATGTCACCCACAATTGACCATTGAAACAAGTGACGATGATTATGGTGATGAGGCTATTGACGCCACCATCGGAGAGGAATGGGTCACAAGGGTTCAAATGGAGAGGGTAGACCATAGAGATATTAGGCTGACATTTCGATGAGGTTGATGAAAAGTTCATGACTCTAAAGGACTTTGACCTTAGGAAAATAACAACATCCGCAAGTAGTTGGAGGGACGCCAGCATGCCGAGTTCGAGATGAAGGAGGCCATCACTTTCTTGGAGTGTTGGCTCATTGATGAGCTAAGTATGATTGCAGCTATGAGAGTCAAGAATAAAGCACTTAATGAGGGCGTGTAAGCTGAAGGATCGACATCATGCGGCCGATATAGGGAAGCCAAGGTCGAGGCTCCTAAGTCACATATGTTCAAAGGCATATGTGACGCCCAAGAAGCGGAGAACTTCTTATGGCACTTGGAGAATCAATTCAAGTGTAGTTCGGTAAAGAGTGATAAAAACAAGATCAACATTGTCGTGTTGTATCTTCAAGGCTTGTCATAGTGTTAACCTTATAAACTCAAAGATGATACTTGAAGTACCCATAGAATGGAGTTTCAATTTTTGAAGTTTGTGGCTTGATATTTGCATTTTATTTGCAAGAGAGGAGATGCCGAGTAAATTAGGTCAAACAAGGCATTCAAGTTAGTTGCACAATTTTTTTCCAAATAGAAAAATTATTGCAATCACGGAATAAATAAAAAAGGATGAGTTTATTCATAAAAATTGTGAGTACATTTATGTTTATCCCTTGATTCCCCTCTCATAAGATTACTCCACGATTCAAAGGCTATTAGTGTCACCCAATCTAGGATGATGTGGACCCTTTTAGGATTTATTTGATCTTTGTGAAAGGATTTTACCAATCTTGTTAAAGTATCTGGTTGTCAAGAAGAGTGCGCCCATATCTTGATCACTTCATGAATATATGAAATTTTAGAGATGCATTTCAAAGAAATATATGCACTTTATATAAGTGTTACAGAAGTGTGAGCTAGAGTTTAGGGTAAGTAGTCTCATAAAACCCTAAATGAAATTGGATTCATCTTGTAGAGTCCCACAAAATTTTGATGTCTCAAATGTCAAGTTTTTATCCCATAAATTTTTTGGGGACGCATAGTTCACTTAATAGTCTTGCTTGATAGAGTTTTATTGGTTGAGGTCTAATCAACAATTCCAGAAGAGGCCTTATGCTTAAAAATGAGGTATCTTTGTCGAAGCCAGTATTAACAAGGTTCTCTCTCTAGCAAGGGACTAAAAATCATCTCCAAGCACCTTTGGGAAAGTAGTTCCACTCTCCCATGTAAATGTGGACGCAAGATCTAATTTTTCAAAATCCTCAAAAGTAAAACATAGCCTTTGTAGATCTAGCGAGGCATGAAGAATGTTCTCATGTAGGCTAGCCTTAACTGCAGATTGAGCATAACATTCATTATTAACAAAAGTTGCCCGCAAATAAGTAATTAGTCTTGGAATCAGTCTCGAATATGTGTTGTAACAACATAATATAGCACTACATCTCCATGAAATTCCAAGTGCTAATAGCATCTTGGTATCTCAGGTAGCATGTAAGGTCCGTGAGTTAAGGCTTTAACAAACAACGAAGAGTCATAAAACTTGTAAAGTAGCAGTGATTTCCAAGTACCGTATGTTGACTAGCTTCTCAACATTCACGAGGAAGTTCCTTAGCATAGGTGCATCAATAAAATCAATGTCCATCCATATCCATTTCAATAAATGATAAAGTTGCTACTTCCGCGCCTGAGTTGAGGTAGGTACCTATTAGTGCTTCACCACATTAGCTACTATCTTACATAATCTCATACTTTACCCGATTATACATTTCTACCGAAGGCAAACTCTTTGAAAAAGTTTTGAACTTGAGAATTATCCCTAGGAATGAACCCCATTTTAAGATTTAATGGTTCATTACGGATAAATCTCAAAATTTTACGAGCACATCCAAGCTTGAACAATGCAACACTCCAAATTATTTTAGTTTTCTTAATGTTGAAAGACCCTCATGATTATTTTCATAAGTCTTAAACAAATGTATACTAATAGCATATTTGAGAAAAGAGTCTCCAAGTTACCTAAGTGATTCCAAATGAAACTTCTGCATGCATTTCTTTGTTGTCAACACTTTCAAAACGTTAGCAGTTGGGATAAAATTTTTTAGTTTGCCCTATAAATTCCAAAGGTTCTAGAAGAAATATAGTAATTGGCGAAAGATTCTTGTCCTAGAGAATCTTATATATCTAAGGTATACACGTATGAGAGTGAATCTGTTCGGGTGGAATATAACAGATTCACTGCCATACGTGTATACCTTAGAATTCATAATATTCTCAAGGTTTGGAATATCTCCTAATACCTATCTGTCCTGCTACAACCTTAAGATTTTATATGGGAAGCAGTCATGCCGAATAAACATAAACTGCAAGCAAAAACTTTGTATCCCAATTGCTAAGGTTTTGGAAATAATGACACTAAAAAAAGGCCTCTAGAAGTTACATCTAGAATAACTTGGGAAACTTGGAGACTCTATTCTCAAATGTGATTTTAGTATACAATTATTTAAGACTTATGAAAGTCATCACGAGGGTTTTCTCAAAATTAAGAAAAATAAAATCATTTCCAATGTTACACTGTGCAAGTTTGGATGTGCTCGTAAAATATCAAAATTCATCTATAATGAACCATTCAATCTTAAAATGTGAAGCATTCCTGATGATAATTCTCGAGTTCATTACTTTGATTAAGAGTTCCTATTGCCTTCAATAAAAATGTATAGTAGGCTAAGACAAACTATTAGAAATAGTAAGAAGTAGTTGATGTGGTTGAGTCACTAATAGGTTCCTACCTCAACTTGTGTGGGGAAGTAGCGGCTTTACCATTTATGAAATGACTTTTGTTGCACAATAATTTTGTCGATACACCTATGAGAGACATTTCCCTATGAATGCTGAGAAACAAGTTAATATGTCTGGTACTTTGAATCCCTGCTACATTACAAGTTCCATGATCTTCCACTGCATGTTGAAGCTCTAACTCAAGGATCATTCAAGCTACATGAGATTCCACGATGATATCAACAGTAGGAATTCTCGGAGATACAATGCTAGATTATGCTGTTACATCATATATCAATTTCAACTATTCAAACTGACTCCATGACTAATTATTGATTTGATGTATGCTTCTATTAACAATGAATGATATGCTTAATTGGCAGAAAAAGGTTGGCATGCACAAGCACCTTCTTCTTCATGCCTCACCAAATTTGCAAAGACTGTACTGTTGAGGATTGTTGAAAATCGGATCTTGTGTTAACGTTCGTATGGGAGGCTGAAACTCTTGCCAATTTGTGTTATAAAATCAGAAGTTACTGATTCTAATAAATTATTCATAAACATGAAGTAATTAAAATTTATAGAACCAGTAAGAGAGATGAACAAAAATTTAATTAAAAAAAAGTAAAATTTGTAAAAAACATATCAGAATCTTAAAAACCTTTTGAATAAGAAAAAGATCAAGTCCACTGAACTCGCAGTGTCCCCTTAAGGAAATTATTCCCCTCTAGTATCCGAGGTTTGATTTTGAATATAACCTCCTAGGGTAAAATGATCTTAATCAGCATAGTGTAGATACCAAAAACTCTACTGTCAGTGAACCAATACATAGTTGAAAAGTACACGAAGGAAAATGTGTGCAGACGACGACGAATAAGAAGATCATAAAATAGTAAGGAAATATTATGGAGAATGAGTGATATTTATAGGCAAGAAGAATAGGTTCCGAAAGGTTGCAACCCTTTTAGAATTCACATGACCATTAATGAAAGTTTGCAACCTTTCAAATGATACTGAATGTTCCTGAAAGTTGCAACCTTTTAGAACAGCTATGGTGGAAAATTTCAATAAAATCGGTTCAAATAAAACGGGTCGCGCGCGGATCCGAGTCAGGTCGGATTAGTCAACTAAAAAGTTGAAATATTTCGACTCATTTTCAACTTCTGTTATCAACTAATTAATTGAAAATATTTTTGGTCAATTAATTAATTAATTAATTAATTATTTAAAATAAACTTTGTCCAAAAAATAATCTCTCAATCATTTGCCGAAGCCAAAGCCGAAGCCAAAGGTGAGATGAGCAAGCGACAACGACGACGGCGCTAAGGGGGTCCCTCTTTCCAACCCTTTTAACAATTAATAGGAGTGTTTCTTTATTTAAAGTCTCCTATTTTTCTTTTCACCACCGATGAGGGACAAATTCCTTTTCATTAAAGCATAAGAGAAAATTTTAAATTCCCAACTCCTCAACTTCTCAACATTTCAAATTCCTCTCTTTCCCTCTATTTTCCAACAATTCTTGCTACATACCCAACAATCCACCAAATTGATGGGGAATGGTTATAACATAGGAATGCACGGACAATTCTGTACTTTATAGTCAAGAATTAATTGCATCTGTATAAGTAGGTTTCCCCTTGGACTTTCCGTAGTGAACATATGTCGAATATACTCGGTCAATCGGTAGATGTGATATCTTTGAACAGTCCATCTTTGGTGTATACCTAGACAACCATATGTCACACAATTAACCCTGTACTGTTTATGGTTCTTACGGTTGTGTTCATTTCAGCCATTAACACCTCCTGGTTTCATGAGTGTATAGAGAATAGGATTTTGACATAAAATTCTCTTTGACGCGGCTTCCACTTCACACTCACATAGGTGATTTCTAGCCGTGTCATCTCGTAGATACACTATTTGGTCAAATCTACCAAACTTAGCAAATCATTTAAAAGTTTAAGCTTTATTACCTCATTAAAAAGCCTTAAAGTCTTAACCTTGTTCTTGAACATTGTCTTCATCATGAAAATGTATTAAGTTAATTGACAATGTCGAACCGTCAGCCACAACTTTATTTTTCTCCATGAATCTAGCTCTTGTGATCTCCAGTCTGCTAGATAGAGTTACCGTCATGCTGACTTGTCCTAAGCCGTAAACTCATTCCCTTAGATGATCTTTTAACTGCCTCTCTCACTTGGACTTTCGTTAGTAGATCTGACACATAATCTCTTGACTTTACATAGTCAATTGTGATAATTCCACTTGAGAGCGGTTGTCTTACGGTGTCATGTCTCCGTCGTATATGACAAGATTTCCCGTTGTACATAATTCTCCCTACCCTACCTATTGCTTTTTGACTATCAGAATGTATGCAAATAGGTCCAACAGGTTTGGGCCAGAATGGAATATCCTGTAGCAAATTTCGGAGCCATTCAGCTTCTTCACCAGCCTTATACAAAGCAATGAATTTAGATTCCATTGTGGAGCGAGCAATACATATCTGTTTGGACGATTCCCAGGAGGCTTCTCCTCCACCAAGTATGAATACATAACGACTCCTTGATTTTACATCATTTGACCAAGTGATCCAATTTGCATCACTATATCCTTCAATCACAGCAGGATATTTATTATAATGCAAAGCATAATGTTGTGTATATTTTAGATAACCTAACACACATTTCATTGCCATCCAGTGAGTTTGATTCAGATTACTAGTGAACCGACTCAGTTTACTAATAGCACATGCTGTATCTGGTGGGGTACAATTCATAATATACATCATCAAACTTCCCAACACTCTGGCATATTGCAATTGATATTCCTTCATCTTTTAAAATGTACAACTTAAATCAATTGGAGTTTTGACAACATTGAAATTCAAGTACTTGAACTTATCCAATACATTTTCAATATAACGAGATTGAGATAATGCTAGTCCCTAGTGATTTTTGATAATCCTGACCTCTAAGATAAAATCAGCAACTCCTAAGTCCTTCATAACATACTTTCTGGACATCATGACCTCTAAGATTGTCAATAATGCAAGCATTTCAAATTCTGCTTATATTGTTGAGTCTATTAATTTGTGGAATGGTAGACTAGGTCATGTTAGTATTGCTTCTATTAAAATGCTCTGAAAAATGGAATTAATTCATGTGATAAAAAGAGATGATTTTTCTAAATGTCATGTGTGCGTAGAAGCAAAGCATACCAAGAAACCTTTCAAATATATTATTAGTAGAAAGACTGAATTACTCGAACTAATACATTAAGGTTTAGCAGATTTCAAGAACACTGTTAGCAAAGGTGGAAAAAGTATTACATTACTTTTGTTAATGACTTTTCTAGATACACTAAGGTATATCTTCTTAAGTCCAAAGATGAAGCTGAAAGCATGTTTTTTAATTTAAAACAGAAGTGGACAATCAAGAAGTTTAGATCTAATAGGGGTGGTGAATATAGTACTAAAACTCTAGAAGATTTTCTTGAGAAAAATGGTATTATACATGAAGTTAGTTCTCTATATACTCCCCAACAAAATGGTTTAGCCGAACAGAAAAATATTGTTGACACCCAATTTTTGACCCACGTCGGTATAAATTAATTATCGAGCTTCGTGAGTTTTTCAAATTATTTAAGTTAATTAGTTTTATAAATCTTGCGAAAATTTAAAAAAAAAAAGAGTATATATATATATATGTATACATATATATATATTATACATATATATATATTATACATATATATATATATGCATATATATATATATATGTATAATATATATATATGTATATATATATATATATATATATAAGTAAAAAATATATATAATATACGGATCTTATGCTACTTATCATAACCTTAGATAAGTATATATATATTACGTAATTGTATATATAGTTTGTATATTTTATGATTAAAATATATATATATATATGTATGTATATGTATATGTATATATGTATATCTTAAGTTTAGAAAGTATTCTATCAAACTAGCTACTTTAAATAAGCTCGTTAATAAATTTATACCAAATTCGTTTTTAAATCAATTGGCTATTAATTTAAATTGGACTCTTTTTCCATTTAATTTGGAAGAGCCAAATTTGGGCCCCTCACCCTATTCCTAATTTCCAGGCCCACCTAATCCCTCTTCCAACCCACTAAACTTAATTCCCTTCAAACCAAATTAATCCCAACATCCCCAGGCCCACTTCGTTCACTCTACCCGAGGCCCACTTTCGTCCTCAACCCATTTTGCCTAAATTCTTTACACCCAATTCTTTTATTCTCCAGCCCAACCCAATTCACCATAACCCAATCCCTTTTGCCTCCTTAGCCCGTCCCAATTAATCCCAGGCGGCCCAATTGATTCCCTCACCCTATTCCTGGCCCAATGCACTTAGAATACCCAGCCCAAATCTTTTAAACTTTGCCCGACCCAGCCCCAACTCCTTTTTGACCCACCCGTCCGACCCGTATCCTTTTCTTCTCCCTCTTCCTCTTCACATCAACCCAAAAACAGACGCCATTCCCAGATTTTCCCAGAAACGCAGAAAATTTACAGACCCAAGAATGGAAAACACGACCTCCCCACGCCCTCTCCCCCTCGCGTCTCTCCCCTCTCTTACTCCTCTCCCGCGTCTCTCCCTCACGCGACCCCTTCCCCACGCGAAAACAGACGTACAGCCCCTGCAACGTCTCCTCCTCTGCCTCGTTCTGTTCTTGTGCAGTGCTTTCGGCTGTGGCAGACCTGCGTTCGCGGCTATGGCAGACGCGCTAGCCATCCCTTCCCCTTTTTCCGTTTCCGCAAAGGACGAATTTTTCAGAAAAAGGGGTTGCTCCATTAATGTTTGAGATTTCAAATTTTGAAATGGGCCATCGTCAATCCCGCCTAAAATCCGAAACCCTAATTCCGTTCTCCTCTATAAAAACCCCTTTTCTTCTTCAGAAAAAGGGGTTGGACATTTTTGGTTGAAAAATTTAGAAGTCGAATTTCTGTTTGGAATTTTCTTGTTTCACACGAATATCCCAGCAGGTCCCTTCCTTTCTGGAAATTTTGGTTTTCTGAGTTTATATCGTATAACAAAACAAGTGTCTCGTCTTTTCTTTTTCGAATCTCGCTATCGAGGCTTCGAACTTGGAAGTATTTAAAACTACACAGCCTCTTTGCTTTCCATTGCCTCTGTACTGCTCGTTGGAGCTCTTGAACTCACGTCGTGGTGGAAGTCGCTGTCGAAGTCGCTGCTCGCTTCCGTCCAAGTTCGCTGCCCTAAGAAGGTACATTTCATGCTGTTTTCTTCTTTTCCTTATGGGTTCGAACTGCTGCTTTGTTGCTGTAAGGGATGAGACGTTATATCCCGTTTGTTGGTTTGATTTCGTGAAGCGTTTTGCGTGATGGTTCTGTTTTTTTCCGTCGTCCTGTTTTTGTTGTTTGTTATGCTCGTTCCTTTGTGTTGTTTACCTGTCTATCATGAGTTCGTGACGGCTAGGTTGGGTTCGTCTGTAGCCCATAGTTTCTTGCTTGCTTAGTCATCATAGTTCGTCATGTTTGGTCGTGGATTGATTCTGTTATAAGTTCGTCTAAAAATGCGATTTCAAGTTAGCATGATTCAACTGTAGTATCTTGGTTCTTCTCTTTGGTTTTAACCTCCCAGAATGTGTTCTTGTTTTGGATTCTTTGTTTTCATTCAAGTCTTGTTTATTAAGATGTCATAGAATGAGATATATGGTTGTCTATTCGACTCCTAGGCCTTCGTATCCACCGTATTTTCGAGCATAATGGCTAATGTTTGTAGGTCTTGTTTTGTGTGGTATCAAAAGTTGTAACCTGATCAGTTCACTTCTTCTATTGAACATCTCTGTGGTTTGCTGCTAGATATTCAAAGGTTTCAAGGCTGCATTCGCGTTTTGGTTATTTAGCAACTTAAGCAACTCCGTAATTTGTTCTGTTTCTTGCTGAAGTATGAAGTCGTATGTGTTCTTTAGTTTTGTTAAAATCCTTTTCGTAGAAAGGTGGTTTACATATCTTACGTGCATGATTACCCTATCCTAAATCTTGTAGGAGAATATTTGAGGTCATTTGGGTTTATCATGCAATTTATTTATGTCATATGCTAACCAAAGTATGAAATGAAATAACCAAGCTGTGTGCTCTCAACTTTATGCTGCATATCTTATAGTGGTCATTGTTGGAGAATAATTGTTAAGCAGCTGTCATGTGATAAATGGTGTGGTTGGAGTTATTAAGCCCATTATGATCTGTCTCTATATAGCCACCATTGTCTTAGTCTAAATTGAGTCGTTATAACTATTCGGGATGTGGTCTTGGCTTGCCTTGTATTTACTTGGGTTTCGTTATATGAGTGTTGCTAATCACCGTTCTTATCTTTACGCATGCCAACTGTCGGAGTTTGTTATAAACTCTTGTCCTCCATCATTTCGAAGGAGCCATAAAGGCTCGGAAGTTCTTTCCATCGAGTCAACCCGTCAAAAGCCAAGGATCGCGAAGATTGAAGAATTGGAAGAAGAGGATTAGAAGATTTTTTTTACTCTATTTTATATGTCTTTATATTTATTTGTAATGGGCATAAGCCCTTGTTGTCGTTTTTTTATTTTTATTATTTTCTCGTATTTATGTTGTATGTTTAGATTAGGACAGGTACAAAACGGGTCAAATACCCGAAAACAGGTGGGTCCAAACTCGGTCAAGGCGAACAGAATCCGAGCTTGGACCCAAATCTCTCTCCCTCTCTCTCTCTCTCTTTATTACTTGTTTTTTGTGCGTTTGTTTTAGATTTGCCGTTAGTTTTAGGTTAGAAAACTCCAACCCCGTCGAAACGCCTCTCTACTTTTATCAAGATTAAAACTAAAATTTAAGTGTTAAAAAAAAA
>NC_028637.1:30863770-30868383 GCF_001406875.1 Solanum pennellii | reverse complement strand
TTCTGTTTCTTGCTGAAGTATGAAGTCGTATGTGTTCTTTAGTTTTGTTAAAATCCTTTTCGTAGAAAGGTGGTTTACATATCTTACGTGCATGATTACCCTATCCTAAATCTTGTAGGAGAATATTTGAGGTCATTTGGGTTTATCATGCAATTTATTTATGTCATATGCTAACCAAAGTATGAAATGAAATAACCAAGCTGTGTGCTCTCAACTTTATGCTGCATATCTTATAGTGGTCATTGTTGGAGAATAATTGTTAAGCAGCTGTCATGTGATAAATGGTGTGGTTGGAGTTATTAAGCCCATTATGATCTGTCTCTATATAGCCACCATTGTCTTAGTCTAAATTGAGTCGTTATAACTATTCGGGATGTGGTCTTGGCTTGCCTTGTATTTACTTGGGTTTCGTTATATGAGTGTTGCTAATCACCGTTCTTATCTTTACGCATGCCAACTGTCGGAGTTTGTTATAAACTCTTGTCCTCCATCATTTCGAAGGAGCCATAAAGGCTCGGAAGTTCTTTCCATCGAGTCAACCCGTCAAAAGCCAAGGATCGCGAAGATTGAAGAATTGGAAGAAGAGGATTAGAAGATTTTTTTTACTCTATTTTATATGTCTTTATATTTATTTGTAATGGGCATAAGCCCTTGTTGTCGTTTTTTTATTTTTATTATTTTCTCGTATTTATGTTGTATGTTTAGATTAGGACAGGTACAAAACGGGTCAAATACCCGAAAACAGGTGGGTCCAAACTCGGTCAAGGCGAACAGAATCCGAGCTTGGACCCAAATCTCTCTCCCTCTCTCTCTCTCTCTTTATTACTTGTTTTTTGTGCGTTTGTTTTAGATTTGCCGTTAGTTTTAGGTTAGAAAACTCCAACCCCGTCGAAACGCCTCTCTACTTTTATCAAGATTAAAACTAAAATTTAAGTGTTAAAAAAAAATATATATATATATATAGATGTTAAGTTTGAAAATTTGCTTAGAGTAAAAGTTTAAAAAGTTCAACTTTAGCGAAATCTTGAAGCTAATATTTCACAAGTTCGTTTGAGTTTAGAGAGTTTAACTTTAAGGAAAATTTGCATATTTCAAAATTTGCAAAGTTTGGTTAAGTAAAGTTTAAACTTCGATTTATAAAAACAAAATAGTCAAATATTGTTAATCGTTGGAAAACCGTAAGTTAGCGGAGTGTCTTAGGTGCCTTAAACACCTTCCTAAGACACTAATATGAATCCCGAACCCCCTAAAAATGTTTCAAAACAATTTTTTGTTTAAGTTGTTTAGAAACGAAGTTTTCTTGATTTTTCTTAAAAATTAAGTGGCGACTCCTAAAAAGTCGAAAATATCTTTAAAACAAACTCTTTTCGAAATTATCATTTTTCGATAAAACAAATATAACCCTTAAAGATATGATGAACTCGAAGCTTTAAGCTCCGTTCTATCTAACAATATGTGGGGAGAAGCAGTCATGTCTGCATGATATATTCTTAATAGAGTCCCGCATAAGAAGTAAGACAAGCCTCATATGAGTTGTAGAAAGGGTTTGCTCCTAACTTGAAATTTCTGAAAGTGTGTCGGTGTTTTGCTAAGGTTGGTAAACGAGTTAATGTTGGTTCTAACACTTCTGATACTATCTTTATTGGTTATGCTCAAAATAGTATTGCATATAGATTTATGTCTCTAAATGATCATTATATTCGTGAATCTAGAGATGCGGAATTTTTTGAGTATATTTTTCCTTTGAAAAACAAATTGCCGAATGATGCGCAAAATAATGCTTCTATGTCTATGTCTATTAAGTCTCATGTTGTACCTTATTCTAGAGTTATTTCTAATAAGCATGAAAATGAACTTAGAAGGAGTAAGAATTGTAGAATTGAGACAAGTTTTGGTCCTGATTTTATTACTACTTTCTTAACTGAAAATTTTGATATTAATATTTTAAATGACGAATTAGTGTCTATTTATTTAATAGAAGAAGACTCTAAGACTTATGATGAAGCAATGATATCAGTAGATGTTATATTTTGGAAAGAGGCTATTAAAAGAGAAATAGACTCCATAGTTTCTAATCACACTTGGGGCTTGTATGATTTACGTGAAGGTTGTAAGACCATAAGTAGCAAGTGGATATTTAAGAAGAAATTGAGATATGATTTTAAAATTGATAAATATAAGGCTAGACTTGTGATTAGGGGTTTTAACCAAAAGAAAGTTGTTTTTGTGGCAGGGAAGATGTCATAGCCTGGAACAAGCGGAATTGGGCATTCCGCCACTTATTGTAAGGAAAGGAATTTGAAAAAAAAAGAATTAATTTTTTATATATATGGGATTACTTTGATACTTTTTCTCTTGTGACTAAAATAGCGACCATTATAACTGTTATTGCTTTGGCCGCTATTCACGACTTAGTGGTACATCAAATGGATGTCAAAACAGCATTTCTTAATGGTGATTTAAAGGAATAGATCTATATGACTCAACCTGAGGGTTTTTAGGTTCCAGGACAAGAGGATAAAGTATGCAAACTGAAAATGTCCTTGTATGGACTAAAAATGAAATTAAGCAATGGTATGAAAAATTTAATATCACATTAGTGGACAATGACTTTGTTGAAATTCATCTGATACATGTGTTTATTCTAAGATGATAGGTTCAGATTGTGTCATTATATGTTTATATGTAGATGACATGTTAATCTTTTGTCCTAATGTGAATGTTATAAATGAGACTAAGAATTTTTTTTCTTCTAAATTTGAAATGAAAGACCTTGGTGAAGCAATGTAATTTTGGGAGTTAAAATCAAAAGAACTCTAAATGGTTTCTCTTTGTGTCAATCTCATTACAATGAAAAGATGATGAAAAAGTTTGATTGTTTTGATGTAGTTCCAGTAAGAACTCCTTATGATCCTAGCATACACTTGAAGAAGAATAATGAATCTAGTGTTTCTCAAACTAAATATGCTAAAATAACTAGGGGTGTAATGTTTCTCATGAACTATATGGGGCCTGATATAGCTTATGTTGTTAGTATATTGAGTAGATATACTCATTATCTAGTAGTGAACATTGTAATGCTCTTCATCGGTTGCTAAGGTATTTGATAGGTTTTATGAATTGGTGTTTGCATTTTAACAAATTTTCTACTATTTTAGAAGGTTTTTGTGATGCAAAATGGGTAACTGATAATGATGAAATTAGCTCCACCAGTGGCTATGTGTTTACTTTGGGTGAAGGCGCTATTTCGTGGAAGTCTTCTAAACAGACTTGTATAGCACATTCTACCATGGAATCAGAATTCATTGCTCTCGAGTTGGCAGGGCAAGAAGCTGAATGACTGAGAAGTCTTTTGGCAGATACGCCTTTGTGGGAAAGACAAGCTTCACCAGTTTCTCTTCACTGTGACTCACAATCAGTAATTGGAATTGCCAATTATAGTGTGTACAATGGAAAAAAGAGATATATTCGCATCAGACATGGTGCATTTAAACAGCTGTTGAAACAGGGTGTTATTTCTTTGGAATATGTAAGGTCCGAAAGAAATTTGGAGGATCCTATGACCAAGGTCATGAAACTAAAATAATCCTTGTAACGCCAAGGGGGATGGGGCTAAAGACCATTGATTGAGGTAATGTGGTGCACCAGTTAGGCCTCAATATACACCACATTCTATCCCTAATGCGTGAGGCAGTGTTTTATAAGGTTGAGCTTATTTTTCTCTTAATGATTCTATAGTCGAAATATGATCTATTTGAGATAGACTTGATGGAGTCACCTAAGTGAGTGTAAAGGTATGGTCTCCTTTTCTGAAAGACTTGGGTCGTCTTTCTAGAGAACTTATAAGACTTAAGGTGTGTGTGCATGACAATAAAAGCACTTTGTTTGTATCGCGGAGGTTGCTTAAAATTTAAGGATATAGTATGTGTTATTGAGGTCTCAATTTATATCCATTCAGTTCAAGAGTACTTCATGGATATTGAGTTGTTGTCCAGTTTTCACTATGTGTTAATTCAAATAGATGTATATTGACAAATAATACTATTAGCAATATACTTTTTAATAAAGAATTTCCTCGCTAATTCATGTTTTTATTATAAATATCACTAATTTATTGTTTAGATTTAATAATCGGCTCCAAGTAATTCTTCATTAGTTGTTTCTACTTTCATTGTCCAAATATATGTTGCATATTTATTTTCTTGGTCACTAAAATAAATCTCAGAAGGAAAAAATAAATTCTTACTAGTCAAATTGCGTAAATATTCCAAGAGAAAAAACATCGTATTATTGTTGGTGTCTCTCCAAACTAGAAATTCTTCTTCATTTTAAAAAATAAAATAAAATAAAATTAGGGTTAGAGAAGGTGAGGGGATTACAAAGTAGAGTCGAACCCTCACCAATAAATTGAAACTTCTGCTAGTCAATCAACATAACTACTAAGATTCTTCAACTAGCAATTCTTTGTATGTAATGATCATTATTTCTCAATGAGTCTGTAAGATAATTTACAATATCTCTTCAAATGCATAATTTATTCTTCATTTCTATGGAGTTTTTATAATTTTCATTAATAGCAATATGAGGGTGAAATTATATATATATATATATAT
>NC_028637.1:30824042-30863379 GCF_001406875.1 Solanum pennellii | reverse complement strand
TATATATATATATATATATATATATATATATGCATTCTTTACTTAAAAGTTGATAAAAAAAGGTAATATCGTAATTTATTATCAATGTAAATAAGAGAGTATAATAAATCTCCTAACCCTTATCATGTGCCTTTTTTAATATCAAGATTTTTTGTTTAATTTTGAACAAAAAAGGTCACATAATTGAATTAACGTAATTCAGTTGATAATGTGAACAATTGTTTGATACATGACCTGCATCAGCCTCCTTTTTTTCTAGGAAAAACTTATATTCAATTTGTTTAGTACATTTGATCATTTTAATAATGGTTATTATTTATTTGTCTCCTACCATATCATTCTCTATTGCCCACTCTTTCTAGTAGAACGTTGGAAGTAATTGTCTTTAGTTTAGTGACTGAAATGATCATTCAAGACCATAGCTTCTCACTAAAACATCATTATTTCACTCATTGTTTTATCTTCTTATGATTTGTAATTTATGTAATATCTAGGACATTTATCTACCCAATTTACTGTTATCACATGTATTAAGGTTAGTCAAAATTGCACAAACAGAATGAAGATGAAATTGACAGAATATACTTATAATCTGAGTCCATTGAAATTACCGTGTCTACTCAAGAAATTTTATCCCCCCACTGTACCCGAGGTTAAAGATAATTTCTCCCAAGATAAAACAGATTTATCTTGTTAAAGAAGTAGTGGTACCTCAAAAATTTATAACTTCAGCGAACGTAAGAACAGTAACAAGCCACATAGACTCAGTTGATCGACACATTGTTTTATGAGAAAAAATATATGCAAAGAAGAAAAATTTCCAATTTTTGAAAAAATGAAAAATGACTTCCTTTTATAGTCATGTTCAGCAAGAAACATGTTTGTTCAGACAAGTATGTTCAGACCAATTTTTTCTCAGAAAGTTGTCTTTTGGAAAAAATAACAACTTTTAGGAAAGATGTGTCTTTTGAGAAAATTAACGACTTTTTTGGAAATCAGACCGTTATGACCGTTGCACGCGAATTTCAAATAAATTTTGTTGCGTGAAAATTAATTCTGTTATTTAACTCATTCTAAATTAATTTATAAGAGAAAAAAATTGATTAAGGTCACATGATTTGTCAAATTCAAATCCAAATCGAAGCCAAAGCGGAGGTCGATCGACCACCGACGGCGCGAGGGGGCACCTTCTTCTCAAACCTTTAATAAGTAAAGGAAGTGTTTCCTAATATAAGGACAACAATTTCCTTTCTTCTACCGATATGGGATAAATGACTGTTCATTTGCACTTTGCAAATAACTTTTCATTTTCCCTCCAAAATTGGTTCCTCCTCATTTCATTTTTCTCTTCTCATATCCTATTTGCACTTTGCTAAAACCTAACAGTTAATGCCCCTGTAATCTTCCCTTTCATCATTGGAAGGAAGAATTTCTCCCTTATAAATAGTGATGGTCTTACTTTGTTAGCAGAATGTTTAGAATAATTATCTTTTGTTTAGAAAATGAATGTGGTCAACCAAGACGATAACTTCTAATTGGAACTTCATTATTTTATTCTTTATGTTTTGTAATTCATGTAGAATTTAATCCATTTATCTACCCATTTAACTATCCCGTATTCTTCCAATTCATTGCAAGTAAATAAGCACGGTTTTACTTTGTTAGGAGAACGTTGGGAGTAATTGTCGTTTGTATAGTGACTGAACGCGGTCAACATATTGGCCATAACACCCCATTGACACTCCATTATTTCAATAATTATTCTATCTTTATATGTCGTCAAACTCATTTAATTAACCTCTAGGCAATCTCTCTCCAATTTACTACTCCGTAATCTTCTTATTCATTGCAAGAAAAAATTTCTCCCCTATAAATTGTGATGGCCTTACTTTGTTAGCACAATGTTGAGAGTAATTGCATTTTATTTAGTGATTGAACTGGACAGTCATATTGGCCATAACTTCTCATTGAAACTCTATTATTTCACTCATTATTTTATCTTTTTATGTCTTGTCACACATGTAACATCTACTTCATTTTCTACCCAATTTACTACCTCATAATCTTCCTATTCATTGCAAGGAAGAATTTCTCTACTACAAAAAGTGATGATCTTAATTTTTTTATTAGAAAATATACAGTGCATAAAAGTGAGTTAAAAAAAAGTTCTTATTATAGAGTTCTGGATTCAACTCTTGTTCAGTATTTATTTAGTTGTACTTTGAATTCAAGTATGTTGTCTGGAGGAGACAAATTAAGAAGATTATTGCTAGATTTTTTAAAAGAGTTATTTCATGAGATTAAATATCCTTTAAGAAAGAAAAATATATATCCATGTCTCTACCTGAAGATAATTAATTTTAAGTTGTAATTTTAAAATTTCACCAACAAAAACTAGTTGACTTTCCCGTATAAATGTATATCATCCTACAATTTTTTATTTTATTTTTTTAACAAAGACTATGTTATCTAATCACTTGAAGAATATCTACATGTAAACCTAAATTTGTTTTCTATATTGCCATTTTTTGTCATATTTTTTTCTTACAACCATGTTCGGAAATTTTTTTTGAATTGTGGGTCTATTAGAAAAAATATTATTATCACACAAAGATAGAAATAAAATATGTGTACATCTTAGTCTTACACTCCTCAAATTCACTTGTGGGATTATACTAAATGTTCACTATTAGAAAAACCGACATCAAAAGGGGTTTGGATAAACCCATATTTTGAATTGTGGATCAATTACAAAAAATATCTTTTTATTCCGCAAAGGGGTAAGATTTATGTACATCCTGCCTCTTAGACTCAACTGTACATTAATATATTTTTACTACTAATTTATGATATTGAGCAAGACTTCATTATCATAAGTGATGGTCATGTTTACAAAATTGATTATAAATCTTGACAAATTGCCTTACAAAAAGTTAAGGTGATCGTCAAAATTTTGTGTCACAAAAATATGGATGTATCGCCAGTTTGCCACAATATTTTCTGCAACAACGAAAATATCATATTGATTGAGTTGTCTCTCGATACATTTGGCATATTTCTGAAGGAAGTGGAATTGATACACTCCCTACTAGTATTGTTGAGCTCCGCCCAGTTATACTTTGTATTTTAAGAAAATCAAATCATTCTTTTGCTATTAAACTAAAACTATGATCTTGACAACTCTATGATATATATTAATGTGTGTGTAGAACTTTTCCATCCATTTCAATGAAATATCTTTTATTTACTAATCATAAATAACTTGGTTCTACGAGTTGAAATCTCTCTTTTTGAAAAGGTTGAACACGTTCAAGTTTGGCATTTTAGCTAAGCAACTTTGTGACGAATTAACCAATTATGGGATAGTGAGTGATGAACTTGTAGAAATGGTAGTTATGGGAAAGGAAAGTTGTGAAGAACTCTATAATAATAATCTGGAATGTTGTTTATCCATTAAAATTTTCTTAAATTTATTTTCATAAATGCTCTTTCTTGAACTTTTTAGTGAAGACTCCTGTTAATCGATTATAACTTAAAAGAACTCTTAACTATCATTTCTATATTCAACAGTGCTACTCTAGGAATTTTCATTCTTGCAATACAATTTTCTTACATAAATAGTCTTTCCTATAGAAAGTAAGATACGTCAATATTGAAGATGATAGTGTGGGTAAGGTAAGAATTTACCATATTCCCTTTAGCTAATGAGGAAAGAATATGTGGACCATTTTTCTCGAGATGATAATATTGTGCCCTCCTTATTTGATGCACATAATTTATTTTCGTAGCTACAAAATAGGTGAAAAGTTTAATCGATAAGTAGGAGACCTGACATCGATCTATCATCCTGATGTACTTTTACTTGTTCGCGCATTCTTCATGCATGGCGATTCAAATTAAAGGGAAGGATTTCTACCTTTAAGCCTGTGGCATAAGTACTTGAACATGAGACGGGTTTCAATGTTTACCAAATTCCTCCATGGAGTAAATAATCCTTGGTCATTGTGCATGAAGTTCATTTAGACAATCAACAAATTCAATTCTATTGTTCTTAAATTTTTGGAGGAGATAAAAAACTCTTCAGGATTACTTCATCCTTGGTGATCAGTACATTTCCCATACTACCATTATCTACAGTAGATAGAAATTCGATTAATAATATTCTCGCAAAATCCGAATGTTTGTAGTTGTGAAAGGGGGATGAAGGTATTTACAAAATGAGGAACTCACGAAAAATCATGACAATTCCATATATATTTTAGCCATTTTGATAATATTACAAGGTTGACATTTCTTTACCATATTCAGATATTTGCTGTATTACCCTCAAAAACCTTTTTAAAAAAAAATTTTTCTTTGATCGTATAGGCCATTTTATTAATTAACCAAAAATGAAAATAAAATTTAGGCCCAAGCCCAAAATAAAACAATCAAAATATTTTATTTCTATTATGATTAGGGTAAAACCCACTTTCATTAACCCTACCTATAAATGCTAATTGCAGCTTACACTTTGAGCTCATTTTCTTTCTTCTCACTATGTTGCCTCCTTGTTCACGGCTGAATGTTACTCAACTAATTTTTCTCTTGTGGGTTGTTCCAGCTCTCTAATCCAACGTTCTTGTCTCTATTCTTCTCAAACAAGAAGTGTCAATCAACCAAGGTAATGTAACTCCTATCTTTTCCTTCTCTTTTTCATAACCGTTCTAACTCTTTGTTGTTTCTCCAGGTGAAAGAGCTTTTTTCACTGAAAAACTTATCTAGAATTTTGAAGTTTTCTTTCGAGTTTAAAAATCACTATAAGAGAATCAAAGGAAAATCTTCAATTTCTTACCTAGAAGATGTTACTCTATCCAAATCACACATGTACTCATTACACATTACTAATATATATTTAGTGATTTGAGATTAAAATGGAAATTTAAACATGAGATTACTATATTTAAAATAAGTAATAAATTAGACTTTTCTTTGTTTTAGATCAAGGGTGTTATTGTTACTAGTTTGGGTTAGTTTATCTACTATTATAAATAGTAGAAACTAGGTTTTTTTTGGGGGTTGATTTTTGAATGAAATTTTATTTTTATACTTCTTTGTGAGTTTGGGGAAACCCTCATATCTGTTCAATTGAAACTTCTTGATAAGTCTTCACTTGTATGAGTTCAATTTCTTTTTACCCTTAGAGTTTATTCTAGCAAACAAATATCTTTTAGTTGCTAGATCATCCTTTTTTCTTCTTCTGAATCTCTCTGTCTTTCTTGCTACTTCTTGATAGTATATTTTGTTTGATTGATTGTAGTTAGCTTTATTGTTTTTGCATTTAGGATTACATCAATTGGTAACTCTCCCTCTACTTTTCTATTTCTAAACCATAATTCTTGCTTGCTTGATTGTGGTACTAGGCAAGTCTATCCTTCAAGGAATAATCAAATTAAATCATCAAGATTTTTTTGTCACCGCTGGAAATTGTACTTGATACCTCATGGTTCTCAACTCACTTCCTTGACGACCAGGTAATGTTTTGATTGTATGCTAAAAAAATTATATTTCTGATGCAAAAGGAAATTTCCTCTAGTGAAAAATATATTGTATTGTCTCTTTATTATGTTCCATGAACCTACTACTCTAGGTAGGTATTAAGTGAAATTTGATGCACCTCTAATATCTGAAGATCTTTATGTTTTCATAATCCAATTATTAGGCCAAGTATTGGATGTATACATGTCATCTATACCTCCATTCCTTCTCGCCCTGATCCAAAAATTTAAGAAAATTGTCCCTAACTAGCTTAGAATTTACACGTAGTTGTTGTTTATATCAATTTTTTTTTTGACAAATGCCTTTATCACAATTTCCACATAATGCCTCATAATGTAATTTTATACTAGTATGATCAATATACGGATATATTTGATATTCACTTAAATTTTTCTTAGTTTGGTATTGGATTACTTAGCATTGGGTATTTAGTGGGTGTGCAGGAGTTATTATTGTCCAAATATCTAGAGCAAAGAGTCACTTGGCTTGTACCACAATGATCCATAGCTTATGTAAAAATATAGGATATAAATGAAAATTAATAATATTTTTTTGTATACATAAGTATTTGGGCGATCTATTAAATGTTGAGACATTTAATACTAGAATTTTGGTATTTTTAATGAGTATGATTTGCGTACGTTCACCGCAATGATATTAAAACCCAATGTAAAATTTTCCTAAGCTACAAAGTGTGTTGCGCTCGTTCGGGAGGATGTTTCCCACTAATTATGACTTTCCAAATTGTTACACTTTTCTTGTGGATGTGATTCATCTCATAGAGTTCCATAAAATTTCGGTGTCTATAAATGCCCCCTACTTCTAGGCTTGTCAGCGTGTAGACTCGATAAAATCTAATACGAGACTTGAAGTACCCTTAAAATTAGAGTTTCAGTCTTTTGGGTTAGTGGATTCAGATTTGCATTTGATTTTTGAGAGAGAAGATGAAGGCTAAATTGGGTCACACTAAGTGTGCCAATTTATTTGCAATTTTTTTGTCCCAAATACAAAAATATATTGCAATCAATTAGTTATAAAAAAGAATAATTTTGTTCATAAAGATTGTGAGTACAAATATGTTTATTACTTGTTTCCTCTCTCTTAAGATTTCTCGGTGATTCAAGGGTTATTAGTCTCACTCAAACTAAGGATGATGTGGACCTCCGTAGGATTTATTTGATCTCCATGAAATGATTTTATGGATCTTATTAAAAAAATTGGTTGCCAAGAAGAGTGCACCCACATCATAATAACTTTACGAATATTTCATGAATATATGAATTTTTAAAAATGCCTATTCAAAGAAATATATTGCACTATATATAAGTAGTCTCTAAGAACCTTAAATAAAATTGGACTCATATTGTAGAGTGCCACATAATTTTGATATCTCAAATGTCGAATTCATAAATAAATTGGACTCATCTCACTTTAGCAAGGTACTCAATAACACCTCCAAGCACATTTGGGAAAGTAGTTTCACTCTCCTATCGAAATGTGGACACGAGATCCAATTTCTCATATTCCTCGACAGTACAACATATCTGCCTTTGCAGATCTAGCGAGGCACGAACAATGTGCTCAAGCATACTAGCTTTAACTTCAGATTGAGCAGAGCATTCATTATTTACAAAAGTAGACCGCAAATAAGTAATTAGTCTTGGAATCAGTCTTGAATATTTGAAATAGAGATGTGTTGTAACAACATAATCTAGAACTACATCTCCAAGATATTCCAAGTGCTAATAGCATCGTGGAATCTCAGGTAGAATGTAAGATCCGTGAGTCAGGGCTTTAATAAACAGCGAAAGGTCGTGAAACATGTAATGTAGCAGTGATTTAAAAGTGTCGTACATTGACTAGCTTCTTATCATTCACGATGAAGTGAATTTGCATAGCAGCATCAATAAAATCAACGTCCACCCCAATCCCTTTCATTAATGATAAAGCTGCTACTTTGTCCGCCCGAGCTGAGGTAGGCACCTATTAGTGCCTCAGCTCCTATGGGGAAGTAGAAACGTTATCATTTCTGAAATGGTTTGGATTGCACATTGACTTTGTTGATGCACCTATGCAGTATGAATGCTAAGAAGATAGTTAATGTCTGGTAATTTGAATTCCTACTACTTACAAGTTCGCTGATCCTTTAGTGCTTGTTGAAGCTCTAACTCAAGGATCATATATGCTACCTGAGATTTCACGATGATATCAACAGTAGGAATTCTTGGAGATGCAGTGCTAGATTACGTTGTTACAACACATTTTTATTTCAAATATTTGAATTGACTCCATGACTAATTATTGATTTGAGGTTTACTTCTGTAAACAATGACTGATATGCTCAATCTGCAGTTAAGACTGGCATGCACAAAAAAGTTTTTAATGCCTCGCCAAATCTGCAGAGACAGATGTACTGTTGAGAATTTGGATCTTCTGTCCACGTTCGAATGGGAAGCTGAAACTACTTTTCAAAGGTTCTTGGAGATGTTGTTGGTGCGACCTTTGTTGATTCTAGCTTTGACAAAGATACTTAATACATTTCTTAACATAAGACCTCTTGTAGAACCGTTGGTTACACCTCCAACAATAAAACTCCAACCAATAAGAGAGTTTAGTTACTATGTGCCTAGAAAGGTTATTTAAAAGAGAAATCAGTTTCTTCATGAGACAGAGACTCGACATTTGTAGACATTCAAATTGTGTGGGACTCTACCAGATGAGTCCAACATCAGTTAGAATTCTTGAAGATAAATCCTAGCTCACATTATATAAAGGGTACTGTATTTCTTAGAGAGGGATCTCGAAAATTTCATAAAATCATGGAACAATTACAAAAAGATCAAGATGTTGGTGGACTATTCGTGACAACAAAATACTTCATGAAAGTCCACAAAATCCTCTTTAAATGAAGATTAAATAAAATTCATTTTAGATGCAAATTATCCAACATAAGAATCAAGAAAGGGAAAAAATTGAACTTAAAAAAACTGTTAATTAATAAAATATTATTGTTTCTTTATACTTAAAATTTATTGCAAATAAATTGTCTCCTAGAACCCTAAATAAAATTTATATTTTATTTTGTGGTTTAATAAGTTTGATCCGAGTTGAAGAATTGGTCAAAATCCATTCAACGTTGTAAAAAAGATTGAATATTTATTGATCAAATTCTTCACTCAATAGTCTAATAGATCGTTTGATGAAATTAATTAACCAGACGAGAGTAAAGATAGACCGAGTGTCTATCTCATACCTTCTAAACAGTATTTATTGCCAAAAAGTTTGGAGATACACAAAATTTGATGAAGTTTAACTTAATATAATGAGATTGACGTCAATTAGTATAATTAACATTGTTCATTCATATAAGATGTCACATTTCGTTTAATTATGAGAACTATCTCTGTGGATGGAGCTGATCCATCTTGTGGATATCACAATGGTGTGTTGCTTCTATATATGTTCTTGTTTCCCATTTTTAATATTTTTATCTTGTAAAAACTAAGATAGTTTGGACATGCGAAGAGAAGATGTGTAGATGACGTATGGATCAGGAGGTGAGAGAGGTTGGCTATAGAGGGTACAAGGAAAGACACAGGTAGACAGATGAAGTATTAGAGAGAGGTGATAAAACACAATTTAATGCAACTTCCCATTACCGAGGACATGAATTTATGTAGAAAACTATGGAGGATACATATTAGATATCAGGTTAATAGGTGGTGTATGGATATCTTGCTTACAATGGTTGGTGTTTGTCATTGTATCTATACCATTGTTTATTCTTATTTTTAAATAATCTATCCCAGTAAATTGTTCATTGATTATCGTGTTACAATGTTGTTGTCTCTGCACCCTTCATATATATTTTGCCTCGTTTCCTTGTTACTTACTATATTTTTTTACTTGAGCCAAGAGTCTTTCAAAAATAATATTTTACCTTTATGAGATAATGGAAAGATGTACGTATATTCAATTCTTGTGATATTCCATTTTTGATATTTCACTAATTACTAAACTATTTTTATAATTTGACAATCCGGTACACAATTCGAATTGAAGAAAATCAAAAGCAAGATTCTATTGTAAGTTGAATTTTTTTTAATATTTATATCAAAAACTATTTTCACAGCTCAAATTCGTGATTAATCCGAGTCCACAATACCTGATTGACAACCTTTGTGTTTCCATTTGCCACTCAGTAGCCATTTTTCTGTTAGGATTCAAATTTTCCCAGAAAAAAGGATCTAAAAAATTTGATGTTTTTTGAATAAATCAGCAAAATTTAAGGATGGAAAATGGGTTTACTGCAGAAGATATGTCGAAGATCGGAGGTATTGCTAGCGTAACACTGCTTCATTCCTTCATCCCAACTTATTGGTTGTCATTTTCCATTGTGGGTCATGCTAAAAAATGGACTCTTTCAAGAACCCTTTTCGTTAGTTAGTACTCTCCTCCTCTCTTTTAATTTTATAATGTTTGTTTGGAGTACAGATCTATGCAGAAAATGAGCTGAAAATTCGTAATGGGTGTTTGATTATGTTATTGAAATTGAGTTTTTTTGTTGATGTAAGTGATTTATTTACCAATAAGCATGCCCCCTTTAATTAATCTTCTAGTAAGGAAGAAGAAACTAGGAAATTTTTAGAAATGGGTGAATTTCGATTATGTGGTAGGAATCGAGTGTTGTGTTGTGAGCTGAGGGTCTATTGGAAACGTCTTGTTAGGGGTAAAATTGCGTACACACAATCCTCTTAGACCCCCTTAGACTCAACTGTACATTAATATGTTTTTACTACTAAAATATGATATTGAGCAAGACTTCATTAGCTTAAGAGATGGTAATGTTCAAAAAATTGATCATAAATCTTGACAAAGAGTGATGTTCAAAATATTGATCATAAATCTTGACAAATTGCCTTACAAAAAGTTAAGGTGATCGTCAAATTTTGTCCACAAAAATATGGATGTATCGCCAGTTCGTCACAATATTTTCAGCATCAACGAAAATATCATATTTATTGATTTCTCTCTCGATATATTTGACATATTTCTGAAGGAAGTGGAATTGATACACTCTCTACTCCGTCCAGTTATACTTTGTAGATTTACAAAAAAATCATATCATTCTTTTGCTATTAAACTAAAACTATGATCTTGACAACTCAATGATATAGTAATGTGCATGTAGAACTTTTCCAGCCCATTTCAATGGAATGTTTTTCTTTACTAATCATGAATAGATTGGTTCTATGGGTTGAAATCTCTCCTTTCAAAAGGGTCAAACACGGTGAAGTTTGGCATTTTAGCTAAGAAACTTTGTGATGAATTAACCAGGTATGGGATAACGAGTGATGAACTTGTAGAAGTGGTAGATATGAGAAAGAAAGATGTGAAGGACACTAGGATAGCTATTTGGAATGCTAGTTTATCTATCAATATTTTCTTTAATTCATTTTAAAGGTTAGTTAACATTTCTTTTTCTTGACATTTCCAATAAGGTTGTAACTTAAAGAACTCTAAATTACCATTCCTATATTCCATTATGCTAATCTAGGAGTTCTTCCTTTTTGCTCCCATTCTTTTCATCAATTAATTGAAATGTTTTTATCTTTTGAGTTTTCCCAATACGTTGTTCGTATATTTATGACGAAGCATCTCAAATATATTTCTTTGCACTTTTCAATATTTATTGTTATAACGATATTGTGAAATTACTATGACCATACAAAATAGTAAATTATTTGAAATTTACTTCTTCTTCATTAAAGACTCATTTTCCTTAACTTGCTATACAATTTTCTTACTTAAATAGTCTTGCTTATAAAAAGTAGATACGCCAATACTTTAGATGGAAATATAGTTAAGGTAAGAATTCTTCATATTCCCTTTAGCTAATGATGAAAGAGAATGTGGACCATTTTCTCGAGATGATAATTTTGTGCCCTAGTAATTTGATGCGCGTATTTCCTTTTTTTGGAGCTAAAAGAAGGTTGAAGGTATAGGTCATAAGTTGGAGACCTGGCATCGAACTATGTTTGTGACATAAGTACTTGAACATGGGCAGTGTTTCAATGAATACCATATTCCTCTACTATATAAGTCTAATGGTTAGGGGGACATAATTTCTTTAGATTTTCTTGATTACGGTGTATTAGAGTTTTATATCTTAAGAGTAAATCATCGTTGGTCATTATGTATACTGGGAGTTCATTGAGAGAATCAACAAATTCGATTCATATTGTTCTCAAATTTTTGGAGGAGCTTGTGTTTACGTTTGCATGGGAGGCTGAAACTTTTGCCAATATGTGTTATAGAATCATAAATTACTGATTCTAATAAATTATTCAGAAACATGAAGTAACTGAAATTTATAGAACCAGTAAGAGAGATGAACAAAAATTTAATTCAAAAAAAGTAAAACTTGTAAAAAAAACATACCAGAATCTTAAAAACCTTTTAAATAAGAAAAAGATCAAGTCCACTGAACGCACACTAATCCCTTTAAGGAAATTATTCCCCTCTAGTATCCGAGGTTTGATTTTGAATATAACCTTCTAGGGTAAAATGATCTTAATCAGGACAGTGTAGATACCAAAAACTCTATTGTCAGTGAACCAATCCATAGTAGGAAAGTATACGAAGGAAAATGTGTGCTGACGACGAAGAAGAAGAAGATCATAAAATTAGTAAGGAAATATTCTGAAGAATGAGTGGTATTTATAGGCAAGAAAAATAGGTTCCAAAAGGTTGCAACCCTTTCAGAATTTACATGACCATTAATGAGAGTTTGCAACCTTTCAAATGGTACTGAATGTTCCTGAAAGTTGCAACCTATTAGAACAGTCACGGCAAAAAATTTAAATAAAATGGGAAAGTTCAAACAAAACGGGTCGCGCGTGGATTCGAGTCAGGTCGGGTTAGTCAACTAAAAAGTTTAAACATTTCGGCTAATTTTCAACTTCTGTTATCAACTAATTAATTTAAAACATTTTGGTCATTTAATTAATTAATTAATTAATTAAAATAAACTTTATCCAAAAAATAATCTCTCGGTCATTTCCCAACTCTTCAAGTTGTCAACATTTCAAATTCTTCTCTTTCCCTCTCTTTCCCAACAATTCTTGCTACATACCCAACAATCCACAATATGGATGGGGAATGGTTATAACATAGGAATGAACGGATAATTGTGTACTTTATAGTCAAGAATTAATTGCATCTGGATAACTAGGTTTACCCTTGGACTTTCCGTAGTGAACATATGTCGGATATATTCGGTCAATCGGTAGATGTTATATGTTTGAACAGTCAAGCTTTGGTGTATACCTAGACAACCATATGTCACACAATTAACCCTTTATTTTTTATGGTTCTTACAGTTGTGTTCATTTCAGCCATGAAAACCTCCTGGTTTCATGAGTGTATAGAGAATAGGATTTTGACATAAAATTCTCTTTGACGCGGCTTCCACTTCACACTCACATAGGTGATTTCTAGCCGTGTCATCTCGTAGATACACTATTTGGTCAAATCTACCAAACTTAGCAAATCATTTAAATGTTTAAGCTTTATTACCTCATTAACAAGCCTTAAAGTCTTAACCTTGATCCTGAACATTGTCTTCATCATGAGAATGGAATAAGTTAATTTACATTGTCGAACCGTCAGCCATAACTTTATTTTTCTCCGTGAATGTTGCTCTTTTGATCTCCAGTCTGCTAGATAGAGTTACCGTTATGCTGACTTGTCCTAAGCCGTAAACTCATTTCCTTAGATGATCTTTTAACTGCCTCTCTCACTAGGACTTTCGTTAGTAGATCTGACACATAATCTCTTTACTTAACATAGTCAATTGAGATAATTCCACTAGAGAGCAGTTGTCTTACGGTGTCATGTCTCCGTCGTATATGACAAGATTTCCCGTTGTACATAACGCTCGCTACCCTACCTATCGCTGCTTGACTATCGCAATGTATGCAAATAGGTCCAAAAGGTTTGGGCCAGAATGGAATATCCTCTAGGAAATTTTGGAGCCATTCAGCTTCTTCACCAGCCTTATAAGAAGCAATGAATTCAGATTCAATTGTGGAGCGAGCAATACATGTCTGTTTGGACGATTTCTAAGAGGATTCTCCTCCACCAAGTATGAATACATAACGACTCCTAGATTTTACATCATTTGACCAGGCGATTCAATTCGCATCACTATATCCTTCAATCACAGCAGGATATTTATTATAATGCAAAGCATATTGTTTTGTATATTTTAGATAATCTAACACACATTTCATTGTCATCCAGTGAGTTTGATTCGGATTAACAGTTTACTAATAGCACATGCTATATCTGGTCGCGTACAATTCATAATATGCATCATCAAACTTCCCAATACTCTGGCATATTCCAATTGAGATTCCTTCATTTTTTAAAATGTACAGCTTAAATCAATTGGAGTTTTGACAACATTGAAATTCAAGTACATGAACTTATCCAATACATTTTCAATATAACGAGATTGAGGTAATGCTAGTCCCTAGTGAGTTTTTATAATCCTGACCTCTAAGATCAAATCAGCAACTCCTAAGTCATTCATATCGAACTTTTTGGACATCATGCGCTTAGTATCATTTATATCATCAATGTCTTTACTCATTATTAACATGTCATCAACATACAAACAAATAATGACTTCATGATTCATAACATTTTGAAAGCAAACACATTTATCACATTCGTTAATCTTGAATCCATTTGCCAACATTGTTTGGTCAAATTTAGCATGTCATTGTTTGGGTGCTTGCTTGAGTCCATAAAGTAATTTCACATGTCTGCGCACTTTCTTTTCTTTACCAGGAACAATAAACTCTTCAGGTTGTTCATTGTAAATTTCTTCCTCCAACACTCCATTTAAGAAGATTGTCTTTGCATCCATTTGGTGGATTTTAAGATCATGCACTGCTGCTAGTGCTATTAACATCCTAATTGCTGTTATCCTTGTTACTGGAGAGTATCTGTCAAAGTAGTCCAGACCTTCCTTTTGTCTGTACCCTTTGACTACGAGTCTAGCCTTATATTTGTCAATAGTCCCATCACATTCCATTTTCCTTTTAAAGATCCACTTTGATCCTAAAGGTTTATTTCTTGGAGGAAGATCAGCTGATTCCCAAGTGTGATTACTTAATATTGATTTCATCTCGTGATTAACTGCTTCTTTCCAATAATTTGACTCTAACGAAGATATAACTGCTTTAAATGTTTGAGGCTCATTTTCAAGCAGTAGTGCTACAAAATCTTGTCCGAAATAAGCAGATTTTTATTGGCGAGTACTACGTCTAGGTTCCTCACTAGTTAGAATATTTTCCATTGATTCTTCTCGTGGTCATTTAGGTCTTTCACTTGTTCACTCACTTTCTATTTTATACGGATAAATGTTTTCAAAAAACTCTGCATTATCTGATTTAATTATGATATTAATACTGATCTCAGGATTATGTGATTTGTGAACTAAAAACCGACAGGCTTTACTGTTCACAACATACCCAATAAAGACACAATCTAGTGTTTTGGGTCAAATTTTTACCCTCTTCGTTAAACGAACCTCTACCTTTGCTAAACAACCCCACACTTTGAAATATTTCAAGTTGGCTTTACTTCCTTTCCACAACTCATATGGAATTGATTGTGATTTTCGATGGGTACTCTATTGAGTATTTTATTACCTGTAAGGATGGCTTCCCCCAAAAAGTTTCGTAATGAACCAGAATTGAGCATTAAGGCATTCTTCATTACCATTAATGTTATGTTCTTCCGTTCAGCCAAACCATTTGATTGTGGTATATAAGGTGCATTAGTTTGATGAATAATACCATATTCCAAATATATCTCTACAAAAGGATATTCATATTCTCCACCCCTATCACTCCGAGTCATTTTTATCTTTAGATTCAATCGGTTCTCCACTTCATTTTTTATTGCTTAAATGCATCAATTGCTTCATCCTTACTATTAAGCAAATATACATTACAAAATTTAGTGCAATCAATAAAAGTTATAAAATACTTTTAACCACCACGAGATGGTGTTGACTTCATATCGCATATATCTGTGTGAATTAAATCAAAAGTATTAGAATTTTTTTCAATAGAATTATAAGGATTTTTAACAAACTTACTTTCCACTCAATATTCGCATTTCGATTTATCATATTTAAAATCAGGCAATACTTCTAGATTAACCAATTTTCGCAAGGCTTTGTAATTTGCATGTCCCAAACGGGCATGCCATAACTCCAATAGGTAAACAGAAGCAGAATTTTTATTAATATTATCAACAACCATTACATTCAGTTTGAAAAAACCCTTATTGAGGTATCCCTTTCATATGAACATTTCATTCTTACTTGTTAGAGATTTATCACTAAGAAGGACACACTTAAACCCATTCTTAACAAGTACTGAAGCATAAACTTAATTCTTCCTAATAGTAGGGAAATGCAGAACATTATTCAAATTCAACATGTTGCCGGATGTCATTTTCAACATTAATTTCCAAGTTCCTGCAATCCTTGCTGTTACTATGTTTCCTATGAACAAATATTCATCGTACTCAGCAGGAGTATATGTTGCAAAGGCTTATTTTGCAGAGCAAATATGTCTAGTGGCACCTGAGTCGAGAAACCACTCCTTTTGATTTCCAACTAAGTTACACTCCGAGGTCATTGCACACAAGTCATCTTCATCTTCCATCTTCTCCGTGATGTTTGCTTGACTTTTTCCTTTGCCTTTAAACACTCATTTTTTTCATTCCATGACCGATGAGGGACAAATGCCTTATAATTAAATCATAAGAGGACTTTTCAATTTCCCAACTGTTCAAGTTCTCAACTTTTCAAATTCCTCTCTTTCCCTCGATTTCCAATCATCTGGCTACATACCCAACAAAAACTACTTCAAAAATATGTTTGAGATATTATTTGGTTCGTTGTTTGTGCGATCTTTTTTGATTCTAGATCCAAAAACTCAACATTCGTAGACATCAAATTTGTGTGGGACTCTACTAGATGAGTCAAATTTCAATCAGGCCTTCTTTAAAACTACTACTAGCTTACACTATATAAAGTGTAATATATCCCTTAGAGAGGGATCTTGAAAATTTCATAAATTCATGAAATATTTACAAAGATATCAAGATGTGGGTGGACTTTTCTTGATAACCAAATACTTATAAAAAAGATCCATAGAAACCTATTTACATGGTAGTGATTCCCAAACTCTTAAGATTTCTAGGTATACACATATGGTAGTGAATCCGCGAACTCCGCCGAACAGATTCACTGCTATATGTATATACCATAGAATTCATAAAATTCTCGAGGTCAAGAATATCTTGCCAATAACTATCTGACGTGCTAGAACCTTTACACTTTATTGGGGAAGCATTCATAGTGAATAAACTTGAAAAGAATACTTTTGGATCATTTCAAACTAAAACTTTGTATCCCAACTGGTAATATTTTGTAAGGAATGACAACAAAGAAATTCCTCTAGAAGTTTCATTCGGAATCACTTGTGAAACACGGAGACTCTTTTCTCAAATGTGATTTTAGTATACAACTATTAAAGAATTATGATAGTCAGCTATTAAGAAAATAAAATCATTTCCAAGGTTACACTTTGCAACTTTGGATACGCTAGTAAAATATGAAATTTATGCATAATGAACCATTTGATCTTTTAATGTGAATCATTCTTGATGATAATTCTCAAGTTCTTCGACTAAGAGTTCCCTTTGCCTTCAATAAAAAGGTATAGTAGGCTAAGACAAAAGATTAGAAATAGTAAGAAGTAGTTAATGTGGTTGAGGAAGTAATAGGTGCCTACCTCAGCTCGTGTGGGGAAGTAGCGACTTTACCATTTATGAATTTGATTGGGTTGCACATTGATTTTGTTGATTCTGAGAAGCTAGTTAATGTCTGATAGTTTGAAACCTTGCTACTTACATGTTCCATGATCCTTCATGGCTTCTTGAAACTCTTACTCACGGATCATATTCTACAATGATATTAACGCTAGGAATTCTAGGAGATGCAGTGCTAGATTATGTTAGTGCAACACATCTCTATTCCAAATATTCGAACTGACTCCATGAATTATTAATTATATGAGGTAAGATTCTGTAAACAATGAATAATATGCTAAATCTGCACTTAAGGTTCGCATGCACAAGCACCTTCTTCGTGCCTCGCGAAATCTGCAAAGACAGATATGTTGTACTATTGAGGAGTTTTGAGAAATTGGATCATATGTCTACATTCGGATGGGAATCTGAAACGTGCTTGGAGATGTTGTTGGGTCCTCTGTTGATGTGATCCGTTAATACCTCTCCTGGAACCATTGGTTACACCTCAAACAATAAACTCCAACCAATAAGAGAGTTAAGTGAACTATGTGCACAGAAAGGTTATTTAAATAAGAAATCAGTTTCTTCATGAGACAGAGACTCGACATTTGTAGACATCAAAATTGTGTGGGACTCTACAAGATGAGTCAAACTTCATTTAGAACTCTTGAAGACTAATCCTAATTCTTGAAGACTAATCCTAACTCACACTATGTATAGGGTACTATATCCTTTTCAGAGGGATCTCGAAAATTTCATAAATTCATGGAACATTTACGAATAGATCAATATGTGGGCGGACTCATTGTGACCACACATACGTCATGAATGTCCACAAATCCTCTTTACATAACATGAAATAAAATTCATTTTAGGTGCAAATTATCCTACAGAAGAATCAAGAAATGCAGAAATTGTACTCAAACTGTTAATTAGTAATATATTTCATATTTATTTCTTAGTTGGAGTTTATTTTCAATACATAAAATTTGTTTCGAAGAAATTGTCTCCTAGAACCCTAACTAAATTTTATATTTTATTTGGGGTTTTATTAGTTTGATCCGAGTTGAAGAATTGGTAAGAATCCATTCGACATTGTTGAAAGAACTGAATGTTCATTGATCAAATCCTTCACTGAATAGTCAAATAGATCGTTCGACAAAATTAATTAACAAGAGAGAGTAAAGATAGATTAAGTGTATTTAGGGTCATCTCATACCTTCTAAGTAGTATTTATCGACAAATAGATAGATATACACACACTAGATTTACTGAAGTATAACTTTAAATTGTTTCTTGTGAGTTGTCATGAGATGTTACAAAATGTGGAGTTGGTGGAGTCCGACAGAGTGTATTACACTAGGTTTCACATGTGGGGCCTATCTAGGAAGTGGTGGTAGTCTGATGTCTATGCTAGAACAACATGTTCATTCCCTGTAACTTCTGTTTGAGAACTTGACTTAAGATTGTATTTCAGATTGATTTTTGGAATGATTTCATGCATTGTCTCACCATGTTTTGGTGATTTTACCAGATGATACTAAGAATTGTTCAATTCATGAGAAGTTTGACTTATTATATCCGTTGAAGCAGCTTATCAAACAACCTTGTCTGAATCATCTTTTCAAAGAGCAGTCAAAGGTCGTCATGGAGCTTATGCACCGCATGGAATTTAGGGATTTGGAAGACAATAAGTCTTGCCCTTGTTGTTATTTTAGTAGTACCTCATATGGAGGGGGATCATTAAGGAGGGATATTCATCCTCGGTTCAATATACATGTTCATGCAATTATGTAAGTGTCTGAGGGATGTAATATTGGACAAAGTTTCTACAACTTGGGTCAAGACTTATCAGGGTTGCTATTAAAGGTTTGCAGGTTACGGTGACCATTCCATGTATTTTGATTTTTGTTAGTACATGGTTGTTCCTAGTCCTATTATGATTGTGGTGAGTTACGAAATATCAATAGATATTCCTCCAGACTTGGAGCAGGAGGCCGACATCAATAATGCTTGAATAATGTTTTGTAACGTTGTTGATTCATTTCTGTTTTTACAAAATAAAGTTTTGAAAGTTCTTTCTTTAAAAATGAGTAAAATATTCAAATTCAATTTTGAAAAAATGAACAATTTCATCGCAAAACACTAATATTATAAAAAGAAATGTTATTTAAAGAAAGTGAATATAATTTATATACCATGACATTTATGAGAAAATAACAATGAACAAGAAAACACATATTTCTTTTTACCTCATTCGCCTTAAATGGTCTTGATTCATTCAATTCATATTTGATCAAATTAATTTTTTTATGAATCTAACAACTACTCATTAATTCAAGGTATGTCTATTTGAAGAAGAAAAAATTGGATCATAATTTACCAAGTGATTTAAATCCTCTAAAATAAAACTCAAAACATTTCTTTAAAAAAGGATATAGTTGAAGATGATATGGTGTTGCATGTTCAGCGCGACGTCATAGATTAGAAAATCAGAAATGATGGGTCCAAATTCTCACATTCCATTTCAAATTGACGTCGATGTATTCTCAAATTTTCGTAAGTAGAATGTTAGGTTTAAGTATGAAAATTTAAAAGGGCGTTGTAAGTGTCTAGATCAGTCAAATTTTACATATGAAGAAGATGATGAGAGTGCACTCATAAAGTTGTGACATATAAACGTACAAAGACTTATAGAGATTATTGGACAAACTAAAGGATACTCCATCTTTTTCATAAATCTCTCTTTATTTATTTTTAAATATTTTTTACTCATGATGTTTGAAGAATTATGAGTTTTTACTAATGTTTTGTTTGATCCACGTTTATGATATTTTGTACAGAATCAAATTATCTACGAGATATAAAATACATTCAAAAATGTATTTGTTGAGTTAATACTATAGTTGAGTTAATTCTAACTATGTTAACTAAGTCTAACGCAAAGATATAAAAACATTACGTTTCAAAAAAGAATGCATATCCGTTCCAATAACCAAACAAGAGGTTTCTGTAAAAGTGAAGTAATGATCATTAATGCCATTAATCTTGAAAATATTTTTCTTAAAATGAAAAAGAAAAATTAACTCTTCTATTTAAAACTCCTTCTCTTGAAATATCTATATAAGAATGAATATTTGTAAGCATAAAAAATACAACATCAACCATAAAGAGAAAGAGAAAAAAAAATTCCCTCTTTTCATCATATTCTTTGGATATTTTTGGAAATTTTGTTTTGGGCAACCTCCAAACTCTTAGCCACGAGTGAACGTGTTTGAGAGATACTATGGAACCTTGAGAGCGACCAGCTATAACGATTTGCGTTGGAGTCAAGCCGAAATCGCTTTCAAAGCAGTGGCTTGCCACGACACAGTATTTGTGATAAGTTCTTTACTACTTTATAATTCCAATCTAATATAAATATTGTAGTATTTTTCCTAACAATTTGAAAGTTTTTTTCCTAACATATAATATTGATAAATTGCTATTTCTTTGAACAAAATTTTTAATGATTTGTCAAAACATGAGCATTTGGATGGAAATAATTTTAAACGATGGTCACAAAAACATTTAATATTATTTGAACCAATTAGAAGTTGATTATGTTTTATTTAAAGAACCTTGTATGAATAGTTCTAACACTTATACTAATTCTAGGTATGTTATAACTGTTGACGATGTTGTTAAAAAGAAGTTTCAAAAGGATAACAAAATTTTTAGAGGACATTTGCTAAATCATATGTCTAATCCTTGTTTTATTTATTTTTAAACTATAAATATGCCAAAGAAATATGGGATAGTTTGGAAAAGAAATATGCTGCTGATGATGCAGGAAAGAAAAAATATGTTGTCTGTTAGTGGATTAAATTTCAAATGGTTGATAATAAGCCAATAATGGTACAAGTTCACGAATATGAGAACTTTACTGCTGATGTTCTCAACGAGGACATGAAGATATGTGAGATATTTCAGGCTAATGTTCTTCTTAAAAAATTTCCACCATCTTGGGATGATGATAAAAATCAGTTAAAACATAAGAAAAATAATTTAACCCTTCGAGAACCTATAAGTCACATGAGGACCGAAGAGGTTTACCGTCTCAAAGATAAGATGGACGAACTTTCTCTTAATTCGTCTAAAGCTAATCTTGTTTAATCTTCTGGTACTGTTGTGAAAGACAGGTTAAAAGGCAAACAGAAGAAAGTCTCATAAAAGGAACTTATGAAGAATAAAAATTAATTCCACTACTGCTGTGGTTATGGGTAAAGGAAAAGTTTTCGTTGAATTAACTTCTGGAAAGACATTATCCTTGAACAATGTTTTGTATGTTCCCTCCCTCCGTAGAAACTTAGTTTCCTCAGCACTTCTCAACAAAGTAGGCCTTAAACTTGTGTTTGAAGCTGATAAAATAATTATGTCTCGCGGAGGAGACTTTGTTGGGAAGGGATATCTTAGTGGAGGACTATTTATATTAAACATTGTTCAAGAGATTGCAATAATGCAAGCATTTCAAATTCTGCTTATATTGTTGAGTCTATTAATTTGTGGCATGGTAGACTAGGTAATGTTAATATTGCTTCTATTAAAATGCTCAGAAAAATGGAATTAATTCCTATGATAAAAACTGATGATTTTTCTAAATGTCATGTGTGCGTAGAAGCAAAGCATGCCAAGAAACCTTCCAAATCTATTATTAGTAGAAAGACTGAATTACTTGAACTAATACATTAAGGTTTAGCATATTTCAAGAACACTGTTAGCAAACGTGGAAAAAGTATTGCATTACTTTTGTTGATGAGTTTTCTAAATACACTAAGGTATACCTTCTTAACTCCAAAGATTAAGCTGAAAGCATGTTTTGAAATTTAAAGCAGAAGTGGAAAATCAAGAAGTTTAGATCTGATAGTGGTGCTGAATATAGTACTAAAACTTTAGAAATTTTATATTGAGAAAAATGGTATTATACATGAAGTTAATGCTACATATACTCCCCAACAAAATGGTTTAGCCGAACAGAAAAATAGAACACTTAAAGAAATGATAAACTCTATGCTTTTAAGCTCTGGTCTATCTAACAATATGTGGGAAAAGCAGCCTTGTCTGCATGTTATATTCTTAATAGAGTCCCGCATAAGAAGTAAGACAAGACCTCACATGAGTGGTAGAAAGGGTTTGCTCCTAACTTGAAATTTCTGAAAGTGTGTAGGTGTTTGGCTAAGGTTGGTCTACCTGATTTTAAACGAGTAAATGTTGGTTCTATGACTTCTGATACTATCTTTATTGGTTATGCTCAAAATAGTGTTGCATATAGATTAATGTCTCTTAATGATCATTCTATTCGTGAATCTAGAGATGTGGAATTTTTCGAGTATATTTTTCCTTTGAAAAAAAATTTGCCGAGTGATGCGCAAAATAATGCTTCTATGTCTATGTCTATTAATTCGCATGTTGTACCTTCTTCTAGAGTTATTTGTAATGAGCATTAAAATGAACTTAGAAGGAGTAAGAATCGTAGAATTGAGACATGTTTTGGTCCTGATTTTATCACTACTTTCTTAAATGAAAATTTTGATATTAATATTTTAAATGACGAATTAGTGTCTATTTATTTAATAGAAGAAGACTCTAAGACTTATGATGAAGCAATGATATCAATAGATTTTATATTTTTGAAAGAAGCTATTAAAAGAGAATTAGACTCCATAGTTTCTAATCACACTTGGGGCTTGTATGATTTACCTGAAGGTTGTAAGACCACAAGTAGCAAGTGGATATTTAAGAATAAATTGAGACATGATTGTACAATTGATAAATATAAGGCTAGACTTGTGATTAGGGGTTTTAACCAAAAGAAAGTTGTTTTTGTGGCAGGGAAGATGTAATAGCCGGGAACAAGCGGAACTGGGCATTCCGCCACATACTGTAAGTAAAGGGATTTGAAAAAAAAAGTAATTTTTTTATATAAAGGTATGGGATTACTTTGATACTTATTCTCCTGTGACTAAAATAGATACCATTCTAACTCTTATTGCTTTGGCCGCTATTCACGACATAGTGGTACATCAAATGGATGTCAAAACAACATTTCTAAATGGTGATTTAAAGGAATAGATCTATATGACTGAACCTGAGGGTTTTGTTGTTCAAGGACAAGAGGATAAAGTATGCAATCTAAGAAAGTCCTTGTATGGACTAAAACAAGCACTGAAGCAATAGTATGAAAAATTTAATATCACATTAGTGGACAATGACTTTGTTGTAAATTCATCTGATACATGTGTTTATTCTAAGATGATAGGTTCAGATTGTGTCATTATATGTTTATATGTAGATGACATCTTAATCTTCTGTCCTAATATGAATGTTATAAATGATACTAAGAATCTTTTGTTTTCTAAATTTGAAATGAAAGACCTTGGTGAAGCAATGTAATTTTGGGATTTAAAATCAAAAGAACTCTTAATGGTTTCTCTTTGTGTCAGTCTCATTACAATGAAAAGATGTTGAAAAAATTTGATTGTTTTGATGTAGTTTCAGTGATAACTCCTTATGATCCTAGCATACACTTGAAAAACAACAATGAATCTAGTGTTTCTCAAACAAAATAAGCTAAAATAATTGGGGGTGTAATGTTTCTCATTAACTATACGGTGCCTGATATAGCTTATGTTGTTAGTAGATTGAGTAGATATACTCATAATCCTAGTAGTGAACATTGTAATGCTCTTCATCAGTTTCTAAGGTATTTTATAGGTGCTATGAATTGGTGTTTGCATTTTAACAAATTTTCTGCCGTTTTAGAAGGCTTTTGTGATGCAAACTGGGTAGCTTAAAATGATGAACTTAGCTCCACCAGTGGCTATCTGTTTACTTTGGGTGCAAGCGCTATTTCTTGGAAGTCTTCTAAACAGACTTGTATAGCACATTCTACAATGGAATTAGAATTCATTGCTCTCGAGTTGGCAGGGCAAGAAGCTGAATGACTGAGAAATCTTTTGGCAGATACGCGTTTGTGGGGAAGACAAGCTTCACCAGTTTCTCTTCACTGTGACTCACAAGCAGTAATTAGAATTGCAAAAAATAGTGTGTACAATGGAAAAAAGAGACATATTCGCATCATATATGGTTCATTTAAACAGTTGTTTAAACTGGGTGTTATTTCTTTGGAATATGTAAGGTCCGAAAGAAATTTGGAGGATCCTATGATCAAGGGCTTGAAACTAAAATAATCCTTGAAACGCCGAGGGGGATGGGGATAAAGACCATTGATTGAGGTAATGTGGTGGACCAGTTAGGCCTCAATATACACCACATTTCTATCCCAAATGCGTGAGGCAGTGTTTTATAAGGTTGAACTTATTTTTCTCTTAATGATTCTATAGCCGAAAGGTGATCTATTTGAGATAGACTTGATGGAGTCACCTACGTGAGTATAAATGTATGGTCTCCTTTTATGAAAGACTTGGGTCGTCTTTCTAGAGCACTCATAAGACCTAAGGTGTGTGTGCATGACCATAAAAACACTTTGTTTGTATCGCGCAGGTTGCTTAAAATTTAAGGATATAGTATGTGTTATTGAGGTATCAATTTATATCCATTCAGTTCAAGAGTACTTCACTTTGTGGATATTGAGTTGTTGTCCCATTTTCAGTATGTGTTAATTCAAATAGAAAGATATTGACACTTTAGTAAATGTTCCTTCCTTTTGTCCAAAAGTCAGTTTTTACTCTTTATTTTTGCATTGGTGGGGGATTGTTGAATTAATACTATAGTTGATTTAATTCTAAATATGTTAATTAAGTCTGATACAATGAAATAACAACAATATGTTTCAAAAAAGATAACATATCAGTTCCAATAAAGAAACAAGAGGTTTCTATAAAAGTGAAATAATAGCCTTTAATGCCATTAATCTTGACAATCCATTTTTATTAAAATGAAAAAGAAAAATTAACTCTTCTATTTGAATCTCATCCTCTTGAAATATCTATATAAGAATGACAATTTGTGAGCATAAAAAATACAACATCAACCATAAAGGAAAAGAAAAAAGAATTTCCCTCCTTTCATCATATTCTTGGAATATTTTTGGGCATTTGGTTTTGCACAACCTCCAAACTCTTAGCCACAAGTGCACGTGTTTGAGAGTAACTATGAAACCTTGGGGAGCGACAGGCTATAATGATTTGCGTCGGAGTCAATCCAAAATCGCTTTCAAGGCAATGGCTTGCCACAACGCAGTATTTGTGATAAGTTCTTTACTACGCGCTATAATTCCAATCTAATATCAATATTGTAGTATTTTTCCTCAATATTATCTTTTGTAAACCTTAAGTGTTCGAGGACAAATAAAGTATCACAAACTGGTACAATCTGCACTAAATTTTATTTTATTTTCAAATAAAATGTTTTTGATTTCATTTTATCATTACAAAAAGATAATCCCACTATCACTAAACATCAAAACTCCATTGTTAAAATATATAGGGAAAAATTGTCAAATAATAATATTAGCTATATACTTTTTAATAAAGTATTTCCTAGCTTATTCATGTTTTTATTATAAATATCACTAATTTATTGTTAGATTTGATAATCCGCTCCAATTAATTCTTCATTAGTTGTTTGTACTTTCATTGTCCAAATCGATGTTGCATATTTATTTTCTTGTACACTAAAATAACTCTCCAACGGAAAAAATAAATTCAGACAAGTCAAATTTCGTAAATATTCTAAGAGAAAAAACATCATATTATCGTTGGTGTCTTTCCAAACTAGAAATTCTTTTTTATTTTAAAAAATAAAAGAAAATAAAATTTGGGTTAGAAAGTTAAAATGTAGGAGGGGATTACAAAGTAGAATTCGAACCCTCACCAATAAATTGAAACTTCTGCTAGTCAATAAACATAACTACTAAGATTCTTCAACTAGCAACTCTTTGTATGTAATGATCATTATTTCTCAATGAGTCTGAAAGATTATTTACAATCTCTCTTCAAATGCATAATTTTTTCTTCATTTCTATCGAGTGTTTATAATTTTCATTAATAGCAATATGAGGGTGAAATAATATATATATATATATATATATATGCATTTTTTAATTAAAAGTTTACAACAAAAAGGTAATATAGAAATTTATTATTAATGTACATCAAAGACTATAATTAATCTCCTAACCCTTGTCATGTGCCTTTTTTAATATCAAGATTTTATGTTTAATTTTGAAGAAAAAAAGGTCACATAATTGAATTAACATACTTCAGTTGATAATGTGAACAATTGTTTGATACATGATCTGCATCAACTTCCTTTTTTTCTAGGAAAAACTTATCTTCAATTTTTTTAGTACATTTGATCATTTTAATAATAGTTATTATTTAATTGTCTCCTACCATATCATTCTCTATTGCCCACTCTTTCTAGTAGAACATTGGAAGTAATGACTTTAGTGAAGTGACTGAAATGATCCGTCAAGACCATAGCTTCTCACTAAAACATCATTATTGCACTCATTGTTTTATATTTTTATGATTTGTAGTTTATGTAATATCTAGGACATTTATCTTCCAAATTTACTGTTATCACACGTATTAAGGTTAGTCAAAATTGAAAAAACAGAATGATGATGAAATTGACAGAATGTACTTATAATCTGAGTCCATTGAAACTACTGTGTCTACTTAAGAAAATTTAATCCCCCCATTGTACCCGAGGTAATAAATAATTTCTCCCAAGATAAAACAAATTTATCCTGTTAAAGAAGTAGTGGTACCTCAAACTTCTATAACATCAGCGAACGTAAGAACATTAACAAGACACACAGACTCAGTTGATCGACACATTGTTTATGAGAAAATATATGCAAAGAAGAAAAATTTCCAATTTTTTAAAAAAATGAAAAATGACTTCCTTTTGTAGCCATGTTCAGCAAGAAACGTGTTTGTTCAGACAAGTATGTTCAGACCAATTTTTTCCCGGAAAGTTGTGTCTTTGGAAAAAATAACAACTTTTAGGAAAGATGTATCTTTTGAGAAAATTAACGGGTTTTTTGGAAATCATACCGTTGTGACCGTTGCACGCAATTTCAGATAAATTTTGTTGTGTCAAAATTAATTCTGTTATTTAACTCATTCTGAATTAACTTATAAGAGAAAAAGAATTGATTAAGGTCACATGATTTGTCAAATTCAAATAAAAATTCGAAGCCGAAGCGGAGGTCGATCGAGCACCGACGGCGCGAGGGGGCACCTTCTTCTCAAACCTTTAAGAAGTAAATGAAGTGTTTCCTAATATAAGGACAAGAATTTCCTTTCTTCTACCGATATGGGATAAATGACTGTTCATTTGCACTTTGCAAATATATTTTCATTTTACCTCCAAAATTGGTTCCTCCTCATTTCATTTTTCTCTTCTCATTTCCTATTTGCACTTTGCTAAAACCTAACATTTGATGCCCCTTTTATCTTCCTTTTCAATGTTGGAAGGAAGAATTTCTCCTTTATAAATAGTGATGGTCCTAGTTTGTTAGCAGAACGTTGAGAATAATTATCTTTTGTTTAGAAAATGAATGTGGTCAATCATGACGGTAACTTCTCATTAGAACTTCATTATTTTATACTTTATGTTTTGTAATTCATGTAGCATTTAAGCCGTTTATCTACCCAATTAACTATCCCGTATTCATCCTATTCATTGCAAGTAAATAAGGACGGTCTTACTTTGTTAGGAGAACGTTGGGAGTAATTGTCGTTTGTTTAGTGAGTGAATGCAGTCAACAATATTGGCCATAACATTCCATTGAAACTCCATTATTTCAATAATTATTCTATCTTTATATGTCTTCAAACTTATGTAATTAACCTCTAGGCCGTTTATCTACCCAATTTACTACTCCGTAATCTTCTTATTCATTGCAAGAAAAAATTTCTCCCCTATAAATAGTGATGGTCTTACTTTGTTGGAACAATGTTGAGAGTAATTGCATTTTATTTAGTGATTGAACATGGACAGTCATATTGGCCATACCTTCTCATTAAAACTCTATTATTTCACTGATTATTTTATCTTTTTATGTCTTGTCACTCATGTAACATCTGCTTCATTTTTCTACCCAATTTACTACCTCATAATCTTCCTATTCATTGCAAGGAAAAATTTCTCTACTACAACTAGTGATGATCTTACTTTTTTTTTTGTATTAGAAAACATAGAGTGCGTATAAGTGAGTTAAAAAGAGAGTTCTTATTATAGAGTTCTGGATTCAATTCTTGTTCAGTATTTATTTAGTTGTACTTAGAAATTTAGGTATGTTGTCTGGAGGGGAAAAATTAAGAAGATTATTGCTAGATTTTTCAAAAGAGTTCTTTCCATGAGATTTAATATCCTTAAAGAAAGAAAAAATATATCCATGTCTCTACCTGAAGATAATTAATTTTAAATTATAATTTTAAAATTTCACCAACAAAAACTAGTTGACTTTCCTGTATAAATGTATATCATCCTACAATTTTTTATTTTATTTTTTAACAAAGACTTTGTTATCTAATAAATTGAAGAATATCTACGTGTAAACCTAAATTTGTTTTCTATATTGCTATTTTTTTGTCATATTTTTTTCTTACAACCATGTTCGAAAATTTATTTTTAAATTGTGGGTCTATTAGAACAAATATTATTATCACACAAAGATAGGAATAAAATATATGTACATCTTAGTCTTACACTCCTCAAATTCACTTGTGGCATTATACAAAATGTTTACTATTAGAAAAACCGACATCAAGAGGGTTTTGGATAAACCCATCTTTTGAATTGTGGATCAAGTAGAAAAAAATCTTTTTATTTCGCAAAGGGGTAAGATTTGTGTACATCCTGCCTCTTAGAGTCAACTGTACATTAATATGTTTTTACTTCTAAAATATGATATTGAGCAAGACTTCATTAGCATAAGTGATGGTGATGTTTAAAAAATTGATCATAAATCTTGACAAATTTCCTTACAAAAAGTTAAGGTGATCGTCAAATTTTTGTCCACAAAAATATCGATGTATCGCCAGTTTGCCACAATATTTTCGGCAACAACGAAAATATCATATTGATTGATTTGTCTCTCGATACATTTGGCATATTTCTGAAGGAAGTGGAATTGATCCACTCCCTACTAGTATTGTTGAGCTCCGTCAAGTTATACTTTGTAGTTTTAGAAAAATCAAATCATTCTTTTGCTATTAAACTAAAACTATGTTCTTGACAACTCAATGATATATTAATGTGTGTGTAGAACTTTTACAGCCATTTCAATGAAATATCTTTTATTTACTAATCATAAATAACTTGGTTCTACGAGTTCAAATCTCTCTTTTTGAAAGGGTTGAACACTTTGAAGTTTGGCTTTTTTGCTAAGCAACTTTGTGATGAATTAACCAATTATGGGATAATGATTGATGAACTTGTAGGAATGGTAGCTATGGGAAAGGAAAGTTGTGAAGAACTCTATAATAATAATCTGGAATGTTGTTTATCCATTAAAATTTTCATAAATTTATTTTCTTAAATGCTCTTTCTTAAACTTTTGAGTGTAGACTCCTGTCAATTGATTATAACTTAAAAGAACTCTTAACCATCATTTCTATATTCAACAGTGCTACTCTAGGAATTCTCATTCTTTATCCTCAATTAATTATGAGTTTTTATTTCTCTAGTTATCCCAATATGTTATCCGTAAATTTATGAGGAATCATCTCACCTATATTTCTATGCACTTTTAATTATTTATAGTTAAAAATGATATTGTGAAATCACTTTGACCATACAAAATAGTAAATATTTGAAATTTACTTCATCTCCATTACATACTCACTCCTCTTCACTTGCAATACAATTTTCTCACTTAAGTAGTCTTTCCTATAGAAAGTAAGATACGTCAATATTGAAGATGAAAGTGTTGGTAAGGTAAGAATTCACCATATTCCCCTTAGCAAATGAGGAAAGAATATGTGCACCATTTTTCTAGAGATGATAATATTGTGCGCTCCTTATTTGATGCACATAATTTATTTTCGTAGCTACAGAATAGGTGAAAAGTATAATCGATAAGTAGGAGACCTGACATCGATCTATCATCCTCATGTACTTTTACTTGTTCGCGCATTATTCATGCATGGCAATTCAAATTAAAGGGAAGGATTTCTACCTTTAAGCATGTGGCATAAGTACTTGAACATGAGACGGGTTTCAATGTTTACCAAATTCCTCTATGGAGTAAATAATCCTTGGTCTTTGTTAATGAAGTTCATTGAGACAATCAACAAATTCAATTCATACTGTTCTCAAATTTTTGGAGGAGCTAGAAAACTCTTAAGGATTACTTCATCCTTGGTTATCAGTACATTTCCCATACTATCATAATCTACAGCAGATAGAAATTCGATTAATTATATTCTCGCAAAATCCCAATGTTTTAGTTGTGAAATGGGGATAAAGGTATTTACAAAATGAGGAACTCACGAAAATCATGACAATTCCATATATATTTTAGCCATTTTGATAATATTACAAGGTTGACATTTCTTTACCATATTCAGATATTTGCTATATTACCCTCAAAAACCTTTTTTTGAAAAAGATTTTTCTTTGGCCGTATAGGCCATTTTATTAATTAACCAAAAATGAAAATAAAATTTAGGCCCAAGCCCAAAATAAAACAATCAAAATAATTTATTGCTATTATGAATAGGGTAAAACCCACTTTCATTAACCCTACCTATAAATGCTAATTGCAGCTTACACTTGAGCTCATTTTCTTTCTTCTCACTGTGTTGCCTCCTTGTTCACGGCTGAATGTTACTCAACTTATATTTCTCTTGTGGGCTGTTCCAGCTCTCTAATTCAACGTTCATGTGTCTCTTCTTCTCAAACAAGAAGTTTCAATCAACCAAGGTAATGTAACTCCTATCTTTTCCTTCCCTTTTCATCACCGTTCTAACTCGTTGTTGTTTCTCCATGTGAAAGAGGTTTTTTAATTGAAAAACTTATCTAGAATTTTGAAATTTTCTTTCGAGATTAAAAATCGGCTATAAGAGAATCAAAGGAAAATCTTCAATTTCTTACCTAGAAGATGTTACTCTATTCCAAATCACAGATGTACTCATTACACATTACTAATATATATTTAGTGATTTGAGATTAAAATGGAAATTTAAACAAGAGATTAGTTTATCTACCATTATAAATAGTAGAAACTAGGGTTTATTTTAGGGGTTGATTTTTGAATGAAAATTTGATGTTTATACTTCTTTGTGAGTTTGGGGAAACCCTCATATCTGTTCAGTTGAACCTTCTCGATATGTCTTCACTTGTATGAGTTCAATTTCTTTTTACCCTTAGAGTTTATTCTAGCAATCAAATATCTTTTAGTTGCTAGATCATCCTTTTTTCTTCTTCTGAATCTCTCTGTCTTTCTTTCTACTTCTTGATAGTATATTTTGTTTGATTGATTGTAGTTCGCTTTAATGTTTTTGCATTTTAGATTACATCAATTGGTAACTCTCCCTCTGCCTTTCTATTTCTAAACCATAATTCTTGCTTGCTTGATTCTGGTACTAGGCAAGTCTATCCTTCAAGGCATAAAATAATTAAATCAGCAAGATTTTTTTGGCACCGCTTGAAGTTGTACTTGATACCTCATGGTTCTCAACTCACTTCCTTGACGACCAGGTAATGTTTTGATTGTATGCTAAAAAAATTATATTTCTAATGCAAAAGGAAATTTCCTCTAGTGAAAAATATATTGTATTGTCTTTTTATTATGTTCCATGAACCTACTACTCTAGGTAGGTATTATGTGAAATTTGATGAACCTCTAATATCTGATGTTCTTTATGTCTTCATAATCTAATTATTAGGCCAAGTAATGGATGTATACATGTAATATATACCTCCATTCCTTCTCGCCCTGATCCAAAAATTTAAGAAAATTGACCCCAACTAGCTTAGAATTGACACGTAGTTTTTGTTTATATCAATATTTTTTTGACAAATTCCTTTATCACAACTTCCACATAATGCCTCATAATGTAATTTTATACTAGTATGATCAATATACGGATATCTTTGATATTCACTTAAATTTTTCTTAGTTTCGTATTGGATGACTTAGCATTGGGCGTTTAGTGGGTGTGCAGGAGTTATTATTGTCTAAATATCAAGTGCAAAGAGTCACTTGGATTGTACCATAATGATCCATAGATTATGTAAAAATATAGGATATAAAAGAAAATTAATAATCTTTTTTTCTATACATAAGTATTTGGGCGATCTATTAAATGTTGAGACATTTGATACTAGAATTTTGGTATTTTGAATGAGTATGATTTGCGTACGTTGACTGCAATGATATTGAAACACAATTTAAAATTTTCCTAAGCTACAATGTGTGTTGAGCTCGTTCTAGAGGATGTTCCCACTAATTGTGACTTTCCAAATTGTTACACTTTTCTTGTGGATGTGATTCATCTCATAGAGTTCCACAAAATTTCGGTGTCTATAAATGGCCCCTACTTCTTCGATTGTCAGAGTGTAGCTCGATAAACTCGAATACGAGACTTGAACTACCATTCAAAATAGAGTTTTAGTCTTTGCGGTTAGTGGATTCAGATTTGCATTTGATTTGTGAGAGAGAAGATGAAGGGTAAATTGGGTCAGACTAAGTTGGGCAATTTATTTGAAATTGTTTTGTCCCAAATACCAAAAATATATTGCAATCAAATAGTAATAAAAAATAATAATTTTGTTCATAAATATTGTGAGTACAAATATGTTTATTACTTGTTTCCTCTCTCTTAAGATTTCTCTGTGATTCAAGGGTTATAAGTGTCACTTAAACTAAGGATGATGTGCACCTCCTTAGGATTTATTTGATTTCCATGAAATGATTTTAAGGAGCTTATTAAAAAATTTTGTTGTCAAGAAGAGTGCACCCACATAATCATCACTTTATGAATATTTCATGAATATATGACATTTTAAAAATTCCTATTCAAAGAAATATATTACACTATATATAAGTAGTCTCTAAGAACCTTAAATAAAATGGGTCTCATATTGTAGAGTCCCACATAATTTTGATATCTCAAATGTCGAATTCTTAAATAAATTGGACTCATCTTGTCCCATGAAATTCTTTTTGGTAGTTCACTTAACTGTCTTGTTGGATAGAGTTCTATTGTTTGGCTGACTATTCCAGAAGAGGTCTTATGGTTATAAATGTAGTATCTAATACAAGCCAATATCAACAAAGATCTCACTCTAGCAAGGTACTCAATAACAACTCCAAGCACATTTGGGAAAGTAGTTTCACTTACCCATCCAAATGTGGACACGAGATCCAATTTCTTATATTCCTCGACAGTACAACATATGTGCCTTTGCAGAACTAGCGCGAGGCATGAACAATGTGCTCAAGCACACTAGCCTTAACTTCAGATTGAGCAATTATTTACAAAAGTAGACCGCAAATAAGTAATTAGTCTTTGAATCAGTCTCGAATATTTGAAATACAGATGTGTTGTAACAACATAATCTAGCACTACATCTCCAAGAAATTCCAAGTGCTAATAGCATCGTGGAATCTCAGGTAGAATGTAAGATTCGTGAGGTAGTGCTTTAATAAAAAGCGAAGGGTCGTGAAACTTGTAATGTAGCAGTGATTTCCAAGTGTCGTTCATTGACTAGCTTCTTAGCATTCACGATGAAGTGACTTTGCATAGATGCATCAATCATTTATCCACCCCAATCACTTTCATTAATGATAAAGCTGCTACTTTTTCCGCCCGATCAGAGGTAGGCATCTATTAGTGCCTCAACTCCGGTGGGAAAGTAGAAACTTTACCATTTCTGAAATGGTTTGGATTGCACATTGATTTTGTTGATGCACCTATGCCGTGTGAATGCTAAGAAGATAGTTAATGTCTGGTACTTTGAATTCCTGCTACTTACAAGTTCAATGATCCTTCAGTGCTTGTTGAAGCTCTAACTCAAGTATTATACATGCTACCTAAGATTTCACGATTATATCAACACTAGGAATTCTTGGAGATACAGTGCTAGATTACGTTGTTACAATACATTTTTATTTCACATATTTGAATTGACTCCATGACTAATTATTGATTTAAGGTTTGGTTCTGTAAAAAATGACTGATATGCTCAATCTGCAGTTAATACTGACATGCACAAACACTTTTTTAATGCCTCGCCAAATCTGCAGAGACAGATGTACTGTTGAGAATTTGAGAATTTGGATGTTCTGTCCACGTTAGAATGGGAAGTTGAAACTACTTTTCAAAGGTTCTTGGAGATTTTGTTGGTGCGACCTTTGTTGATTCTAGCTTCGACAAAGATACTTAATACATTTTTTAACATAAGACCTCTTGTAGAACCGTTGGTTACACCTCAAACAATAAAACTCCAACCTATAAGAGAGTAAAGTGAACTATGTGCCCAGAAAAGTTATTTAAAAAAAATCAGTTTCTTCATGAGACAGAGACTAGACATTTGTAGACATTCAAATTGTGTGGGACTCTACCAGATGAGTCCAACTTCAGTTAGAATTCTTGAAGATTAATCCTAGCTCACATCATATAAAGGGTACTATATTCCTTAGAGAGGGATCTCAAAAATTTCATAAAATCATGGAACATTTACAAAAAGATCAAGATGTGGGCGGACTTTTTATGACAACAAAATACTTCATGAAAGTCCACAAAATCTTCTTTACATGAAGATTAAATAAAATTCATTTTAGATGCAAATTATCCAACATAAGAATCATGAAAGGGATAAAATTGAACTTAAAAAATCTGTTAAGTTAATAAAACATTATTGTTTTTTTATACATAAATTTATTTCAAATAAATTGTCTCCTAGAACCCTAAATAAAATTTATATTTTATTTTGGGGTTTAATAAGTTGGATCAGAGTTGAAGAATTGGTCAAAATCCATTTAACAATGTAAAAAGATTGAATATTTATTGATCAAATTCATCACTCCATAGTCAAATAGATCGTTTGATGAAATTAATTGACCAGACGAGAGTAAAGGTAGATCAAGTGTTGATCTCATCCCTTATAAATAGTATTTATCTCCAAAAAGTTTGGATATACACAAAATTTGATGAAGTCTAACCTAATATAATGAGATTGACCTCAATTAGTATAATTAAAATTGTTCATTCATATAAGATGTCACAATAAAGATGTCACATTTCATTTAATTATGAGAACTATCTCTGTGGATGGAGCTGATCCATCTTGTGGATATAACAATGGTGTGTTGCTTCTATATATGTGCTTGTTTCCCATCTTTAATATTATTATCTTGTAAAAACTAAGATAGTTTGGACATGCGAAGAGAAGATGTGTAGATGACGTATCGATCAGGAGGTGAGAGAGGTTGGCTATAGAGGGTGCAAGGAAAGACAGAGGTAGACAGAAGAAGTATTGGAGAGAGGTGATAAAACAGAATTTAATGCAACTTCATATTACCGAGGACATGACTTTATATAGAAAACTATGGAGGATACATATTAGGACATCAAGTTAATAGGTGGTGTATGGATATATTGCTTACAATTGTTCGTGTTTGTCATTGTATATATACCATTATTTATTCTTATTTTAAATATTCTATCCCAGTAAATTGTTCATTTATTATTGTATTACAATGTTATTGTCTCTGCACCCTTTCGATAGATTTTGCATCGCTTCCTGGTTACTTACTATTTTTCTTTTACTTGAGCCAAGAGTCTTTCAGAAATAATTTTTTACCTTTACGAGATAATGGCAAGATGTACGTATATGCAATTCTTGTGATATTCCATTTTTGATATTTCACTAATTACTAAACTATTTTTATAATATGACAATCCGGTACACTATTCAAATTCAAGAAATTCAAAAGCAAGAGTCTATTGTAAGTCGTGATTTTATTTAATATTTATATTGAAAACTATTTTCACAACTCAAATTCGTGATTAATCCGAGTCCGCAATACCTTATTGACAACCTTTGTATTGTCATTTGCCACTCTGTAGCCATTTTTCTGTTAGGATTAAAATCAGCAAAATTTAAGGATGGAAAATGGGTTTACTGCAGAAGATATGTTGAAGATCGGATGTATTGCTACCGTATCACTTCTTCATTCCTTAATCCCAACTCATTGATTGCCTTTTTCCATTGTGGGTCGTGCTAAAAAATGGACTCTATCAAGAACCCTTTTCGTCAGTTAGTACTCTCCTCCTCTCTTTTAATTGTATAATATTTGTTTGGAGTACATATCTTTGCAGAAAATGAGCTGAAAATTCGTAATGGGTGTTTGATTATGTGATTGAAATTGAGTTTTTTTGTTGATGGAACTGATTTAATTATCAATTAGCTGCCCCCTTTGATTAATCTGCTAGTAAGGAAGAAGAAATTGGGAAATTTTGAGAAATGGATGAATTTCGATTATGTGGTAGGAATTGAGTGTTGTGTTTTGAGTTGAGGGTCTATTGGAAACGTCTTGTTAGGGGTAAAATTGCGTACACACAATCCTCTTTAGACCCTCTTAGACTCAACTGTACATTAATATGTTTTTACTACTAAAATATGATATTGAGCAAGACTTTATTAGCATAAGTAATGGTGATGTTTAAAAAATTGATCATAAATCTTTACAAAGAGTGATGTTCAAAAAATTAATCATAAATCTTGACAAATTGCCTTACAAAAAGTAAAGGTGATCGTCAAAATTTTGTCCACAAAAATATGGTTGTATTGCCAGTTCGCCACAATATTTTCAACATCAACGAAAATATCATATTGATTGATTTGTCTCTCGATATATTTAACATATTTCTGAATGAAGTGGAATTGATAAACTCCCTATTAAACTAAAACTATGATCTTAACAACTCAATGATATAGTAATGTGTATGTAGAACTTCTCTAGCCCATTTCAATGGAATGTTTTTCTTTACTATTCATGAATAGATTGGTTCTACGGGTTGAAATCTCTCTTTACATAAGGGTCAAACACGGTGAAGATTGGCATTTTAGCTAAGCAACTTTGTGATGAATTAAACAGTTATGGGACAACGAGTAATGAACTTGTAGAAGTGGTAGCTATGAGAAAGAAAGTCCTGAAGGACTCTAGGATAGCTATTTGGAATGCTAGTTTATTTGTCAATATTTTCTTAAATTCATTTTAAAGGTTAGTTAACATTTCTTTTTCTTGACATTTCCAATAAGGTTGTAACTTAAAGAACTCTTAATTACCATTCCTATATTCCATTATGCTACTCTAGGAGTTCTTCCTTTTTTCTCCCATTCTTTGTCATCAATTAATTGAAATGTTTTTATCTTTTGAGTTATCCCAATACGTTGTTCGTATATTTATGAGGAAGCATCTCAACTATATTTCTTTTCGCTTTTCAATATTTATTGTTATAACGATATTGTGAAATTACTATGACCATACAAAATAGTAAATTCTTTGAAATTTACTTCTTCTCCATTAAAGACTCATTTTCCTTAACTTTCAATACAATTTTCTTATTTAAATAGTGTAACGACCTGTTTAGTCGATTCGAGCAATAAGATTATTTTGTTAAAAACTGACTGGGTCGACGGACCACGCGACGGACCGTCATGGTCACGACGGCCCGTGATGGATTCCGTCGTCCCATACTTGTGAATTTTCTTCTGCTACTTTTCTCATTACCCTCGACGACAAGTAGGACAAACCATCATAGGCACGACGGACCGTCGAGGGGCTTCGTTCCAAAACACTTAAACTCTGAAAATCTGGGTACTGAGATCGACTCTCTGAACTTCGCGACGGAACTGCAGGACGGACCGTCGTAGGTACGACGGACCGTCAAAAACCCTTTACTGAATTTGACTCTCTGAACTTTGTGACGGACCTGCACGACGGACTGTCATAGATACGACGGACCGTCACAGGTTGCGTAACCCCAACTGGGTCGGAATTCAGCTAAAAGTTTTAAAGGGGTGTTTTGGACTATTCATGACAAACTTTATGAAATTAGTGGGGTAAGTTTAATAATTTATTTACTTGGAGGGTTAAAGGAGATAACCTTGGAATAAATAATGGGTTACTTTTATCATAATGAATTATATGATAATTAGGGTAAAAGAAAAAGAATCTGGAGAAGAAAAAGAAAAAGACAGAGAGGGGAGAACGAGCGAGAGAGAGAGAACGAAGAGGAAAGCAAAGGCATTGGAGAAGTAGCTTGCTTGATCACGATTCTTCGGTGGAGGTAGGTTATGGTTTATGTCTATGTGATAGATAAACTCTAAATAGCGATTGATATGTATTGGGTGGTATTGTAATGTCTTCTATATACTTGATTGTGTGTTTGTATGTTGTGATCGTATAATTGTGGTGGTTGGAACGATGAGATTGTTGAATCTTTAATCTTAAATCCTCTCTATTAATATGATGCTTGACATAAAGAAAGCTTGATGAACTGAAATAATGAGATAGATGGATCGGAGTGTCACGTTCCGACACGTAGGAATAATGGATCGGAGTGTCACGTTCCGACACGTAGCATTAGGGGATCGGAGTGTCACGTTCCGACACATAGGAATAATGGATCGTAGTGTCATGTTCCGACACGTAGGAATAATGGATCGGAGTGTCACGTTCCGACACGTAGGAATAATGGATCGGAGTGTCACGTTCCGACACGTAGGAATAATGGATCGGAGTGTCACGTTCCGACACGTAGGAATAATGGATCGGAGTGTCACGTTCCGACACGTAGGAATAATGGATCGGAGTGTCACGTTCCGACACATAGGAATAATGGATCGGAGTGTCACGTTCCGACAC
>NC_028637.1:30819662-30822479 GCF_001406875.1 Solanum pennellii | reverse complement strand
GATACAAATTGGTATCTGACATCCTCACTCTATCTCGCAGATTGTTAGAACTAGAGCAACAACTGTGTCAACACTAGCGCCGACAGGACAGGGTGCGTCTGAGCCAACCATTGGGACCGTAGCTCGAGGAGGAGAAGTGGCAAGAGGCCGTGGTAGAGGTCGTAGGAGGATGCCCTCTAGAGGTAGAGGACAAACACCTGGTCCAACTAGTAATAGGGCAGTGACTCCTCCACCGACTGATGAGGTAGTGAGAGAGGGTGAAGAAGGGGAAAATGAGCAGGTTCAAGATGAGTAATTACCACCCCAGCCTACCCCAGAGATGATTAACCAGGTTCTTACCTATCTCAGCGGGTTATCTGATCAGGGCCAGACACCTCCAGTGTTTTCTGCACCAGCACCTCAGGTTCAGGGGGTACAACATGCAGCCGCTATGGCTCCCCGCATGGATACCTCATTGGAAGTAGGTACGTTTCCTCGATTGACTATAGGGTCCATAATAACAAGTGATCAGCATGAACTTTTCACTAAATTCTTAAAGTTAAAACCTCCAGTATTCAAGGGTGCTGAATCTGAAGATGCCTATGATTTTCTGGTTGATTGTCATGAGTTGCTACATAAGATGGACATAGTAGAGCGATTCGGTGTGGAGTTTGTGACCTATCAGTTTCAGGAGGATGCCAAAAGGTGGTGGCGGTCGCATATTGAGTGTCAACCAGCACAGGCACCACCTATGACTTGGGCATCATTCTCTAGCTTATTTATGAAGAAGTATTTACCCCGGACTTTGAGGGATAGGAGGAGAGATGAATTCCTGAGCCTAGAGCAAGGAAGGATGTCTGTTGCTGCTTATGCGGCTAAATTTCGTGCACTGTCTAGGTATGCCACGCAGCTTTGTTTCAGTCCACAAGAGCGGATTCGTTGTTTTGTGAAGGGATTGATGTCAGATTTGCGGATCCCAGCCTTACAGGTAGCTGCTGCATCAAAATCCTTTCAGGAAGTGGTTGATATTGGGATAGAAGTGGAGGGGGTGAAGCCAGACGACTTCACCGTGGCGTCGACATCTATGAAGTTCCGTAAGGGAGGTGAGTATAGAGGTTCTTACTCCTGAGGGCAAAGTTCAGGAGGTTACCAACACCGTCCTATTCAGTCTTCCCTGCCGGCTTTAGCTGAGGGTCCATCGCAGCCCAGTCAGCCTTTTTCTGAGTCTGGTGGTTATCCTCAGACTTCGTCACCTTCACAAAGTCCTATGCTTGACTCCAGGAATTGTTATGGATGTGGGGAGACTGGACATATTAGGAGGTATTGTCAAAAACAGAGTTACAGACCCCCAATGGTTAGGGGTAGAGGTGGTCATGGGAGAGGCCGCCATTCTGGAGGACGTGGTGGCCAAGGTAATGGTGGTCACCCAATCAGTCGGGGTGGCGGGCAAGCTGGAACTGCTGCGGCGCAACATGATAGGGGCAATGGACAGACAGGTGATAGGGCCCATTGTTATGCTTTCCCAGGGAGGTCTGAAGTAGAGACATCTGATGCTATTATCACAGGTAATCTTTTGGTCTGTGATTGCATGGCTTCTGTATTATTTGATCTTGGATCCACATTTTCATATGTATCTTCCTCATTTGCTACTGGTCTTGATTTACGTTGCGAATTGCTTGACATGCCTATTAGTGTCTCTACTCCTGTGGGTGAGTCTGTGATAGTTGAGAAGGTGTATAAGTCTTACCTTGTGACTTTTGTAGGGAGCAATACGTATGTAGACTTGATTATCCTAGAAATGGTTGATTTTGATGTAATTCTGGGTATTACTTGGCTTTCCCCAAATTTTGCAATCTTAGATTTTAATGCTAAAACTGTGACATTGGCCAAGCCTGGGACAGATCCTCTAGGGTGAGAGGGTGACTACATTTCCACCCCAGTCCATATTATCTCTTTTCTTCGCGCTAAGAGGATTNCGCTAAGAGGATGGTTAGTAAAGGTTGTTTAGCCTTCTTGGCACATCTCAGGGATGATACTTCCAAAGTACCTTCAATTGAGTCTGTTTCGATAGTCTGTGAGTTTCTGGATGTGTTTCCTGCAGACCTTCCTGGTATGCCACCGGATAGGGATATTGATTTTTGTATTGATCTGGAGCCGGGTACTCGCCCCATTTCCATCCCCCCTTATAGAATGGCTCCAGCTGAGTTAAGGGAGTTAAAGGCCCAACTTCAGGAGTTGTTAGGTAAAGGTTTTATTAGACCAAGTGCATCCCCTTGGGGTGCTCCTGTTTTATTTGTGAAAAAGAAGGATGGAAGCCTTCGGATGTGCATAGACTACAGGCAGCTGAATAAGGTAACTATTAAGAACAAGTATCCTATTCCTCGAATTGATGATTTGTTCGATCAGTTACAAGGTGCTTGTGTCTTCTCTAAAATTGATCTGAGATCCGGTTATCATCAATTGAAAATACGGGTAGCAGATGTGCCAAAGACTGCTTTTCGAACCAAGTATTGGCATTACAAATTCTTAGTAATGTCTTTTGGGCTTACGAATGCCGCTGCTGCTTTCATGAGTCTGATGAACAGTGATTTTTAAGCCATATCTGGATCTCTTTGTTATTGTATTCATTGATGATATACTGATATACTCAAAGAGAAGGAAAGAACATGAGGAGCATTTGAGAATTGTATTGGAGTTGTTGAGGGAGAAAAGACTTTATGCCAAATTCTCCAAGTGTGAGTTTTGGCTATATTCAGTGTCCTTCTTGGGGCATGTGGTTTCTAAGGAGGGAGTGATGGTGGATCCTTCTAAGATTGATGCAGTGAAGAGTTGGGTAAT
>NC_028637.1:30793174-30818457 GCF_001406875.1 Solanum pennellii | reverse complement strand
TAGAGAAGTCCGCAAGTTGAGATCAAAGGAGATTGCATCTATCAAGGTTCAGTGGAAGAATCGGCCAGTTGAAGAGTCTACTTGGGAGAATGAGGCGGATATGCAAGAAAGATATCCACACCTTTTCCGTGATGGATTCCGTCGTACCATACTTGTGAATTTTATTCTGCTACTTTTCTCATTACCCTCGACGACAAGTAGGACGAACCGTCATAGGCACGACGGACCGTCGAGGGGCTTCGTTCCAAAACACTTAAACTCTGAAAATCTGGGTACTGAAGTCGACTCTCTGAACTTCGCGACGGAACTGCAGGACGGACCGTCGTAGGTACGACGGACCGTCACATACCCTTTACTGAATTTGACTCTCTGAACTTTGTGACGGACCTGCAGGACGGACCGTCATAGATACGACGGTCCGTCACAGGTTGCGTAACCCCAACTGGGTCGGAATTCTGCTAAAAGTATTAAAGGGGTGTTTTGGACTATTCATGACAAACTTTATGAAATTAGTGGGGTAAGTTTAATAATTTATTTACTTGGAGGGTTAAAGGAGATAACCTTGGAATAAATAATGGGTTACTTTTATCATAATGAATTATATGATAATTAGGGTAAAAGAAAAGAATCTAGAGAAGAAAAAGAAAAAGACAGAGAGGGAGAACGAACGAGCGAGAGAGAGAACGAAGAGGAAAGCAAAAGGGCATTGGGGAGATAGCTTGCTTGATCACGATTCTTCGGTGGAGGTAGGTTATGGTTTATGCTATTTGATAGTAAACTCTTAATAGCGATTGATATGTATTGGGTGGTATTGTAAAGTCTTCTATATACTTGATTGTGTGTTTGTATGTTGTGATCGTATAACTGTGGTGTTTAGAATGATAAGACTGTTGAATTTTCAATCCTAAACCTCTTTGTTAAGATGATGCTTGACATAAAGAAAGCTTGATGAACTGAAATAATGAGATAGATGGATCGGAGTGTCACGTTCCGACACGTAGGAATAATGGATCGGAGTGTCACGTTCCGACACGTAGGAATAATGGATCGGAGTGTCACGTTCCGACACGTAGGAATAATGGATCGGAGTGTCACGTTCCGACACGTAGGAATAATGGATCGGAGTGTCACGTTCCGACACGTAGGAATAATGGATCGGAGTGTCACGTTCCGACACGTAGGAATAATGGATCGGAGTGTCACGTTCCGACACGTAGGAATAATGGATCGGAGTGTCACGTTCCGACACGTAGGAATAATGGATCGGAGTGTCACGTTCCGACACGTAGGAATAATGGATCGGAGTGTCACGTTCCGACACGTAGGAATAATGGATCGGAGTGTCACGTTCCGACACGTAGGAATAATGGATCGGAGTGTCACGTTCCGACACGTAGGAATAATGGATCGGAGTGTCACGTTCCGACACGTAGGAATAATGGATCGGAGTGTCACGTTCCGACACGTAGGAATAATGGATCGGAGTGTCACGTTCCGACACGTAGGAATAATGGATCGGAGTGTCACGTTCCGACACGTAGGAATAATGGATCGGAGTGTCACGTTCCGACACGTAGGAATAATGGATCGGAGTGTCACGTTCCGACACGTAGGAATAATGGATCGGAGTGTCACGTTCCGACACGTAGGAATAATGGATCGGAGTGTCACGTTCCGACACGTAGGAATAATGGATCGGAGTGTCACGCTCCGACACGTAGGAATAATGGATCGGAGTGTCACGTTCCGACACGTAGGAATAATTGATTGGAGTGTCACGTTCCGACACGTAGCATTAGGGGATCGGAGTGTCACGTTTCGACACATAGGAATAATGGATTAGAGTGTCACGTTCCGACACGTAGCATTAGGGATCGTAGTGTCACGTTCCGACACGATAAGAATAAAGAGAAGTAATCTTGAATTAACTTAATATACTCGAACTCAAAGAATCTAGTTCCCAAATGAGTATGGTGTGGAGGCTTGAGTCCTCATAGATGTGTTTGAGGTTGTTGCCAATTGTTCTTGTACTTGTTGATTGTCACCTGTTAAGTATTGTGGTTGGTTTTACATTATTATTCCATATATATTGCTTTCTATTTTGAGTTGGCCGATGATACCTACTCAGTACTTGTTCCTTGTACTGACCCCAACTTTTATGTTCTTCTTGTTATTTTATGGAGTGCAGCAAGTGCACCAGTGACTTCGACTCGTCCGCAACTCTAGCCAGTCTTCAGCACGTCAGATTTCAGGGTGAGCTATTGTTCCTAGCTCGGACTTGATTCTCTCATTCACGTCCTGATGTCCTTGAAGCTCGGACATGACTATCGTTTTACTTATTTTAGCTCTTAAATACTCTTAGACTTAGTAATTTGAGGATAGATGTTCTTGATGTGATGACTTCCAGATTTTGGGGATGATAAGCATTGTATTTTTAGAAGTTTACTTAATTGATTTCGTTAATGAGTTTTGGATCTTCCGCATTTTATTTACTATTCAAAATTTATATACTGGTAAACGTTGGGGTTTAGATTGTTGGTTCGCTCACCTAGTAAGATAAGTGTGGGTGCCACTCGTGGCTCGTTTTGGGTCGTGAAAAATAGTCTTACTTATAGAAAGTAGATACGCCAATACTTAAGATGGAAATATTGTTAAGGTAAGAATTCTTCATATTCCCTTTAGCTAATGATGAAAGAGAATGTGGACCATTTTCTCGAGATGATAATTTTATGCTCTCCTAATTTGATGAGCGTATTTATTTTTTTGTAGCTAAAAGAAGGTTGAAGGTATAGTCGATAAGTTGGAGACCAGGCATCGAACTATCGTCCACATCTATTTTGACTTGTTTGCACATTCTTAAGTTTGTGACATAAGTACTTGAACATGAGTAGTGTTTCAATGAAAACCATATTCCTCTACTATATAAGTCTAATTGTTAGGGGGACATAATTTCTTTAGATTTTCTTGATTACGGTGTATTAGAGTTTTATATCAAAAGAGTAAATCATCGTTGGTCGTTATGCATACTGGGAGTTCATTGACAGAATCAACAAATTCGATTCATATTGTTCTCAAATTTTTGGAGGAGCTAGAAAACTCTTAATGATAACTTCATCTTTGGTGAGCAATAAATCTCTTTTCATAATATACTATAGATAAAATTTTAATTTCTTATATTCCTAGACCATCTGCATGTTAGTAGTTGTTAAGGAGGATGAAGGTATTTTCTATATGAGAAACTCACGAAAATCTTGGCAATTTATTATTTTGACTATTTTGAAAATATTATGTTATTGACATTTCTTTACCATATTTGATATTTTTATACACCCTAAATTTCCTCGAAAACCCTTTTTTTAAAGTTTTTTTGGGGCCATATAGACCATTTAATTGATTATAAAAAATGAAAATAAAGTTTTTGCCCAATCCCAACCTAATCTGATTAGGGTAAAGCCAACTTTTAATAACCCTAACTATAAAATATATTCTCACTGTGTTGCCTCCTTGCTCGCGGCTGAATATTACTCTTCTCGATTCTTCTGGGTTGTACCAGCTCTCTTTTCCAACGTTTTTATATATCTTCTTCTCATACAAGATGTGTCAGTCAACCAAGGTAAAAACTCCTATCTTTTCCAGTCCTTTATTCATTACTGATGTAGTCGATTCGAAGTAATTTGGATACCTTAGAAGATTAATAAAACAAGAATGGAAGGTTTAAAATACACTAAAAAGAAAATTAAGCAAGAGGTGACTACATTTTAAATAATTAATAGGCTAGCCTTTTCTTTGTTTTAGCTCAAGATTATTATTGTAACTAGCTTAGGTTTGTTTATCAACAATTATAAATAGTAGAAACTAGGATTTGTCTTAGGGATTGGTTTTTGAATGCACATTTAATGTTTAGGCTACTTTGTGAATTTGGGAAACCCTTACAGCTGTTCAATTTAACCCTCTTGATTATTTGGGTAAGTCTTCACTTTTATGAATTAAATTTCTTTCACCTTTAGATTTTACTCTAGTAATTAATTGCGTTTTAGTTGATAGATCATCCTTTTTTTCTTCTAAATCTCCCCGTCTTTCTTTCAATTTCTTTATAGTATATTTTTTTTCCTTTATTGTTCTTGCACCTACAATTACATAGAGTATGTCTCCCTCTTCCTTTCTATTTCTAAATCATATATCTTGCTTGCTTGATCGTGTTACTAGATAAGTGTATCCTTCAAGTCATAAATATAAGAAATCACCTAGATTTTTTCTACTGGTGAAAATTGTACTTGATACCTCATGGTTCTAAACTCACTTCCTTGTTGACCAGGAAATGCTTTGATTGTATGCTAAAAAACTATATTTCTGATGCAGAAGCAATTTTTCCTCTAGTGAAAAATATATTGAATGCCTTTTTATTATGTTCTATGAACCCTACTATTCTAGATAGGTATTGAGTACCTTTTGGTGCACCTCCAATATATGAAGTTCTTTGTGTCTTCATAATCCAATTAGTAGGTTATCATAGTGCGAGGATTGGAAGTATAACTTATACATGTCACCTATATATCCATTCCTTCTCGCCCTGATCCAAAAAACCAAAAGAATTGACCCCAACTAGCTTAGAATTGACACGTCATTGTTGTTTATATCAATTTTTGTTTGACAAATTCCTTTACCAAAACACATCCTTTTATACTAGTATGATCAATATACTGTTAGCTCTGATATTCACTTAAATTTTGCTTACTCTGATATTGGATTACTTAGCATTGGGTGTTATAGGGATGTTCAGGATTTTTTTTTCCATATACCTAATGGAAAGTTGCATTTGGCTAGGACTTTAGTGAAACATAGTTTATGTAAAAATATAGGAAATACGAAGAAACATCATAGCATTATGTGTTGCAGGAGTTATTATTGTCTAGATACTAATGCAAAGTGTGATTAGCCTTGACCGTAATGATCCATTGTGTCATGTCCCACAACTTCCTTGTTCAAATTTGGCATCAGGACAAAGGAGAAAATCTAGATTTATAAAGAGGTTGGTAAAATACTGTAGAAATTCCTTGATATATTCAAGATGGCTTTAGAATCCCCTAAAACTTTTAGAGAATTCTAGAATAGGACTGAAGTGTAAATATTGTAGGGAACTTTAAAGTAGATAATATTTACACTTAGGCCTTCAGGAGGTAATATAAATAAAGGGCCTCTCATTGAAACAATGTTACAACGAAGTGTAAAACATTCGACAAAGAAATACTAAGCCTTTTTTGAAAGCTTTTCAAGTTTCTCTAAGTCTTTCTTGCATTCTCATAGCGGTCTTAGATTCAAAAGTCCTACTTGAGCTTACAAGACCGTGAAATATTGTAAGTTGTCAAGTGTTGCATGAAACATTAGTTAGACTCTAAGTCTCCGACAATATGGTATCATATCAAAGGTTTGCAGTAAGGGAATGACCAATGAAGGAGATATAAACGTTACTATCACCACAACAATCAAGATGGATGGTGGAAGTATGATCTTCAAGGGAAATAAGCACCACCTGAGTAGTAAGGAAATGTTGTTCGACCCTACACCAAGCAAGGCACTAACATGTCACCCACATTTGACCATTGAAACAAGTGACGATGATTATGGTGATGAGTCTATTGACGCCACCATCGGAGAGGAATGGGTCACAAGGGTTCAAATGGAGAGGGTAGACCATAGAGATATTAGGCCGGCATTTGGATGAGGTTGATGAAAAGTTCAAGACTCTAAAGGACATAAACCTTAGGAAAACAACAACATACACAAGGAGTTATAGGGACGCCAGTATGCCGAGTTCGAGATGACGGAGGCCGTCACTTTCTTGGAGTGTTGACTCATTGATGCACTAAGTATGATTGCAGCTATGAGATTCGAGAATAAAGCACTCAATGAGGGCGTGTAAGCTGAAGGATCGACATCATGCGGCCGATATAGGGAAGCCAAGGTCGAGGCTCCCAAGTCACATATGTTCAAAGGCATCCGTAACGCCCAAGAAGCGGAGAACTTCTTATGGCACTTGGAAAATTACTTCAAGTGTAATTCGGTAAAGAGTGAAAAAAAGAAGAATCAACATTGTCGTGTTGTATCTTCAAGGCTTGTCAGAGTGTAAACATTATAAACTCAATTTTTGAAGTTTGTGGCTTGATGTTTGCATTTTATTTGCAAAAGAGGAGATGCCGAGTAAATTAGGTCAAACTAGGCATGCAAGTTAGTTGCACAATTTTATTCCAAATAGAAAAAAATTATTGCAATCACAGAATATACAAAAAAGAAGGAGTTTATTCATAAAAATTGTGAGTACGTATATGTTTATCCCTTGATTCCCCTCTCAAAAGATTACTCCACGATTCAAAGGCTATCAGCGTCACCCAAACTAGGATGCTGTGGACCTTCTTAGGATTTATTTGATCTTTGTGAAAGGATTTTACCGATCTTGTTAAAGTATTTGGTTGTCAAGAAGAGTGCGCCCATATCTTGATCACTTCATGAATATATGAAATTTTAGAGATGCATATTCAAAGAAATATATGCACATTATATAAGTGTTATATAAGTGTGAGCTAGAGTTTAGGGTAAGTAGTCTCCAAAAACCCTAAATGAAATTGGATTCATCTTGTAGAGTCCCACATTTTGATGTCTCAAATGTCAAATTTTTATCCCATGAATTTTTTTGGGACGCAAAGTTCACTTAATAGTCGTGCTTGATATAGTTTTAATGGTTGAGGTCTAATCAACTATCCAGAAGAGGTCTTATATTTAAAAAAGTAGTATCTTTGTCGAAGCCAGTATTAACAAGGATCTCTCTCTAGCAAGGGACTAAAAATCATCTCGAAGCACCTTTGGGAAAGTAGTTCCACTCTTCCATCTAAACATGGACACAAGATCTAATTTCTCAAAATCCTTAAAAGTACAATATAGCCTTTGTAGATCTAGTGAGGCATGAAGAATGTGCTCATGCAGGCTAGCATTAACTGCAGATTGAGCATACATTGATTATTTACAAAAGTAGACCGCTAATAAGTTACTAGTCTTGGAATCAGTCTCGAATATTTGTTGTAAAAACATAATATAGCACTACATCTCCAAGAAATTCCAAGTGCTAATAGCATCTTGGTATCTCAGGTAGCATGTAATATCCGTGAGTTAGAGCTTTAACAAAAATGAAGAGTCACAAAACTTGTAAAGTAGCAGTGATTTCCAAGTACTGTATAATGACTAGCTTCTCAACATTCACGAGGAAGTTCCTTAGCATAGGTGCATCAATAAAATCAATGTCCATCAAGATCCATTTCAATAAATTATAAAGTTGCTATTTCCGCGCCTGAGCTGAGGTAGGCACCTATTAGTGCCTCACCACATTAGCTACTATCTTACTTATGATCTCCTACTTTACCCGATTATACATTTCTACCGAAGGCAAACTCTTTGAAAAAGTGTTGAACTTGAGAATTATCCCTAGGAATGAACCCCATTTTAAGATTTAATGGTTCAGTACTGATTAATCTCAAAATTTGACGAGCACATCCAAGCTTGAACAATGCAACACTCCAAATTATTTTTGTTTTCTTAATGTTGAAAGACCCTCATGATTATTTTCATAGGTCTTAAACAAATGTATACTGATAGCATATTTGAGAAAAGAGTCTCCAAGTTACCTAAGTGATTCCAAATGAAACTTCTACATGCATTTCTTTGTTGTCAACACTTTCAAAACCTTAGAAGTTGGGATAAAAATTTTTAGTTTGCCCTATAAAGTCCAAAGTTTCTCGAAGACAGATAGTAATTGGCGAAAGATTCTTGTCCTAAAGAATCTTATGAATCCAAGGTATACACGTATGAGAGTGAATTTGTTCAGGTGGAATATAACATATTCACTGCCATACGTGTATACCTTAGAATTCATAATATTCTCAAGGTTTTGAATCTCTCCTAATACCTATCTGTCGTGCTACAACCTTAAGATTTTATATGGGAAGCAGTCATGCATAATAAACTTTAAATGCAGGCAAAAACTTTGTATCCCAATTGCTAAGGTTTTGGACGTAATGACAACAAAAAAATGCCTCTAGAAGTTACATTTGGAATAACTTGGGAAACTTGGAGACTCTATTCTCAAATGTGATGTTATATACATTTATTGAAGACTTCCGAAACTCAACACGAGTGTTTTCTAAAATTAAGAAAATTAAAATCATTTCCAATGTTACACTGTGAAAGTTTGGATGTGCTCGTAAAATATCAAAATTCATCTATAATGAACCATTCAATTTTAAAATGTGAATCATTCCTGATGATAATTCTCGAGTTCATTACATTGGTTAAGAGTTCCTATTACCTTCAATAAAAATGTATAGTAGGCTAAGACAAACTATTAGAAATAGTAAGAAGTAGTTGATGTGGTTGAGGCACTAATAGGTTCCTAACTCAACTTGTGTGGGGAAGTAGCGGCTTTACCATTTATGAAATGACTTTTGTTGCACAGTAATTTTGTTGATGCACCTATGATAAGACACTTCCCTATGAATGCTGAGAAACAAGTTAATATGTCTGGTACTTTGAATCCGTGCTATATTACAAGTTTCATGATCCTCCACTACATGTTGAAGCTCTAACTCAAGGATCATACAAGCTACATGATATTTCACGATGATATCAACACTAGGAATTCTTGGAGATACAATGCTAGATTATGTTGTTATATCATATATCTATTTCAACTATTCAAACTGACTCCATGACTAATTATTGATTTTATGTATGCTTCTATTAACAATGAATGATATGCTTAATCTGCAGAAAAAGGTTGGCATGCACAAGCACCTTCTTCTTCATGCCTTGCCAAATTTGCAAAGACTGTACTGTTGAGGATTGTTGAAAATCGGATCTTGTGTTTACGTTCGTATGGGAGGCTTAAACTGTTGCCAATTTGTGTTATAAAATAAAAAAATACTGATTCTAATAAATTATTCAGAAACATGAAGTGACTGAAATTTATAGAACCAGTAAGAGAGATGAACAAAAATTTAATTTAAAAAAAGTAAAATTTGTGAAAAAAATACCAGAATCTTAAAAACCTTTTGAATCAGAAAAAGATCAAGTCCACTGAACTCACAGTGTCCCCTTAAGGAAATTATTCCCTTCTAGAATCCGAGGTTTGATTTTGAATATAACCTCCTAGGGTAAAATGATCATAATCAGCATAGTGTAGATACCAAAAACTCTACTGTCAGTGAACCAATCCAAAGTAGGAAAGTACACGAATGAAAATGTGTTCAGACAGCGAAGAAGAAGAAGATCACAAAATTAGTAAAGAAATATTCTGAAGAATGAGTGGTATTTATAGGCAAGAAGAATAGGTTCCGAAAGGTTGCAACCCTTTCTGAATTCACATGACCATTAATGAAAGTTTGCAATCTTTCAAATGGTACTGAATATTCCTGAAAGTTGAAACCTTTTAAAACAGTCACTGTGGACAATTTAAATAAAATGGGAAAGTTCAAATAAAACGGGTCGCGCACCGATCTGAGTAAGGTGGGGTTCGTAAACTAAAAAGTTGAAACATTTCGGCTAATTTTCAACTTCTGTTATCAATTAATTAATTGAAAAAAATTTTGGTCATTTAATTAATTAATTAATTAATTACTTAATTAAAATAAACTTTGTCCAAAAAATAATCTCTCGATCATTTGCCGAAGCCGAAGCTGAGACGAGCGAGCGACAACGACGACGGCGCGAAGGGGGTCCCTCTTTCCAACCCTTTTAACAATTAATAGGAGTGTTTCTGTATTTAAACTCTCCTATTTTTATTTTCACCACTGATGAGAGACAAATGTCTTTTTATTAAAGCAAATGACGACTTTTCAAATTCCCAACTCTTCAAGTTCTCAACATTTCAAATTTCGCTCTTTCCCTCTATTACCCAACAATTCTTGCTACATACCCCACAATCCACCACATTGATGGGGAATGGTTATAACATAGGAATGCACGGACAATTGTGTACTTTATAGTCAAGAATTAATTGCATCTGGATAAGTAGGTTTCCATTTAGACTTTCCGTACTGAACATATGTCGGATATACTCGGCCAATTGATAGATGTGATATCTTTGAACCGTCGAGCTTTCGTGTATACCTACACAACCATATGTCACACAATTAACCCTTTACTGTTTATGGTTCTTACGGTTGTTTTCATTTCATCCATGAACACCTCCTGGTTTCATGAGTGCATAGAGAATAGGATTTTGACATAGAATTCTCTTTGACGCGGCTTCCACTTCACACTCACATAGGTGATTTCTAGCCGTGTCATCTCGTAGATACACTATTTGATTAAATCTACCAAACTTAGCAAATCATTTAAAACTTTAAGCTTTATTACCGTGTTAACAAGAATTAAAGTCTTAACCTTGTTCCTGAACAATGTCTTCATCATGAGAATGGATTAAGTTGATTGACAATGACGAACTGTCAGCCAAAACATTGTTTTTCTCCATGAATTTAGCTCTTGGGATCTCCAGTGTGCTAGATAGAGTTACCGTCTTGCTGACTTGTCCTAAGCCGTAAACTCAATCCCTTAGATGATCTTTTAACTGCCTCTCTCATTAGGACTTCCGTTAGTAGATCTGACACATAATTTCTTGACTTTACATAGTAAATTTTTATAATTCCACTAGAGAGCAGTTGTCTTACGGTGTCATGTCTCCGTCGTATATGACGAGATTTTCCGTTGTACATAACGCTCCCTGCCGTACCTATTGCTGCTTGACAATCGCAATTTATGAAAATAGGTCGAACAGGTTTGGCCCAGAATGGAATATCCTCTAGGAAATTTCGGAGCCATTCAGCTTCTTCACCAGCCTTAAACAAAACAATGAATTCAGATTCCATTGTGGAGCGAGCAATACATGTCTGTTTTGACGATTTCCAAGAGGCTGCTCCTCCACCAAGTATGGATACATAACGACTTCTGGATTTTAAATCATTTGACTAGGTGATCCAATTGGCATCACTATATCCTTCAATCACAACAGGATATTTATTATAATGCAAAGCATAATGTTGTGTATTTTTTAGATAACCTAACACATTTTTTATTGCCATCCAGTGAGTTTGATTCAGATAACTGGTGAACCGACTCAGTTTACTAATAGCACATGCTATATCTGGTCGTGTACAGTTCATTATATACATCATCAAACTTCCCAACACTCTGGCATATTCCAATTGAGATTCCTTCATTCTTTTTAAATGTACAGCTTAAATCAATTGGATTTTTGACAACATTGAAATTCAAGTACATGAACTTATCCAATACATTTTCAATATAACAAGATTGAGATAATGCTAGTCCTTAGGGAGTTTTGATAATCGTGACCTATAAGATCAAATCAGCAACTCCTAAGTCATTCATATCGAACTTGCTAGACATCATGCGCTTAGTATCATTTATATCGTCAATGTCTTTACTCATTATTAACATGTCATCAACATACAAACAAACAATGACTTCATGATTCATAAAATTTTTAATGTAAACACATTTATCACATTCGTTAATCTTGAATCCATTTGCGAACATTGTTTGGTCAAATTTAGCATGTCATTGTTTGGGTGCTTGCTTGAGTCCATAAAGTGATTTCACAAGTCTGCGCACTTTCTTTTCTTTACGAGGAACTATAAACTCTTCAGGTTGTTCATTGTAAGTTTCTTCCTCCAACTCTCTATTTATGAAGGTTGTCTTTGCATCCATTTGGTGGATTTTAAGATCACGCACTGTTACTAGTGCTATTAACATCCTAATTGATGTTATCCTTGTTACTGGAGAGTATGTGACAAAGTAGTCCAGACCTTCCTTTGTCTGTAACCTTTGACTACGAGTCTAGCCTTATATATGTCAATAGTCCCATCACATTTCATTTTCCTTTTAAAGATCCACTTTGATCCTAAAGGTTTATTTCATGGAGGAAGATCAGCTAATTCCCAAGTGTGATTACTTAAAATTGATTTGATCTCACGATCAACTGCTTCTTTCCAATAAGTTGACTCAGACGAAGACATAACTTCTTTAAATGTTTGAGGCTCATTTTCAAGCAGTAGTGCTAAAAAATATGGTCCGAAATAAGCAGATTTTTTTGAGAGTACTACGCCTAGGTTCCTCACTAGTTAGAATATTTTCCATTGATTCTTCTCGTGGTCGTTTAGGCCTTTAACTTATTGACTCACTTTCTATTTTATACAAATAAATGTTTTCAAAAAATTCTGCATTATCTTGTTTAATTATGGTATTTATATGGATCTCAGGATTATAAGATTTGTGAACTAAAAACCTACAGTCTTTACTGTTCATAGCATACCTAATAATGACACAATCTAGTGTTTTGGGTCAAATTTTTACCCTCTTCAGTAAAGGAACCTCTACCTTGGCTAAACACCCCCACACTTTGAAATATTCTAAGTTGGGTTTCCTTCCTTTCCACAACTCATATGGAAATGATTGTGTTTTTCGATGGGGTACTCTATTGAGTATTTTATTACCTGTAAAGTTGGCTTCCCCCAATAGGTTTCGTGGTGAACCAGAATTGATCAAGGCATTCATCATTTCTATTAATTTTCTGTTCTTCCGTTGTGCCAAACCATTTGACTGTGGTGTATAAGGTGCAGTAGTTTGATGAATAATACCATATTCCAAATATATGTCTGCAAAAGGATATTCATATTCGCCACCCCTATCACTCCGAGTCATTTTTATCTTTAGATTAAATCGGTTCTCCACTTCATTTTTGTATTGCTTAAATGCATCAATTGCTTCATCCTTACTATTAAGCAAATATACATAACAAAATAGAGTGCATTCATCAATAAAAGTTAAAAAATACTTTTTCCCACTACGAGATGGTGTTGACTTCATATCGCACATATCTTTGTGAATTAAGTCTAAAGTTTTAGAATTTCATTCAATAGACTTATAAGGATTTTTAACAAACTTACTTTCCACATAAATTTCGCATTTCGATTTATCATATTTAAAATCAGGCAATACTTCTAGATTAACCAATTTTCGCAAGTCTTTGTAATTTACATGTCCCAAACGGGCATGCCATAAATCATTTAACTCCAATAAGTCAACAGAAGCAGAATTTTTTTTAATACTATCAGCAACCATTACATTCAGTTTGAAAAGACCCTCATTGAGGTAGCCCTTTCCTATGAACATTTCATTCTTACTTGTTAGAGCATTATCACTAACTAGGACACACTTAAGCCCATTCTTAACGAGTAGTGCAGCATAAACTTAATTATTCCTAAGAGTAGGGACATGCAGAACATTGTTCAAAGTCAACACCTTGCCGGATGTCATTTTCAACATTAATTTCCCTGTTCCTGCAATCCTTTTTGTTACTGTGTTTCCCACGAACAAATCTTCATCGTACTCAGCAGGTGTGTACGTTGCAAAGACTTCTTTTGCAAAACAAATATATCTAGTGGCACCTCAGTCGAGAAACCACTCCTTGTGATTTCCAACTAAGTTACACTCCTAGTTCATTGCACACAAGTCATCTGCATCTTCCATCTTCACCATGATGTTTGCTGAACTTTTGCCTTTGCCTTTAAACTCCCATATTTTTCTTTACACCACCGATGAGGGACAAATGCCTTTTTATTAAATCATAAGAGGACTTTTCAAGTTCCCAACTGTTCAAATTCTCAACTTTTCAAATTCCTCTCTTTTCCTCTATTTCCCATCTTCTGGCTACATACACAACAAAAACTACATCCAAAATATGTTTCGAGATATTATTGGGTTCGTTGTTTGTGCGATCTTTATTGATTCTAGATCCAAAAACTCGACATTCGTAGACCTCAAATATGTGTGGAACTATACCTGATGAGTCAAATTTCAATTAGGCCTTCTTGAAAGCTACTCCTATATTTCACTATATAAAGTGTAATATATCCCTTAGAGATGGATCTTTAAAATATCATAACTTCATGAAATATTTACAAAGATATCAAGATGTGGGTGGACTCTTCTTGATAACCAAATACTTAAAAAAAAAGATCCATGGAAACCTATTTACATGGATATCAAGTAATATTCATTTAAGGTGAAAATTATCCGTTAGAAGAATAAAGAGAGGTATATAATTGTAACCAAACTATTAATTTATAAAATATTCTTGTTTCATCATATTTATTTTGTGGTCGTAGTTTATTTTCCATAAATAAGATTTAGTAAAAACAAATTTTGTCTCCTTGAACCTAACAAATATTTATAATTTCCTTTTGGGGTTTGATTTGTTCGATCAGAGTTGAGTAATAGGTAAAATTCGTTAGAAACTGAAGAAAAAAATGAATGTTCGTTGATCAAATCATTCATTCTGTAGTCTGATAGATCTTTTATAGAAATTAATTAATCAGACCAGAATAAAGATAGATCAAGTGCCTTTGGGGTCATCTCTTACCTTCTATGTAGTATTTATCTCCCCAAAGCTTGGAGATGCACACAAAAGAAGAGGCCTTACGTTTAAAAATGTATTAAGTATCTTTTTCAAAGCTAGAATCAACAAAGATCGCACAAATAAAGTACATAACAACATCCCCAACCACATTTGGGAAAGTAGTTTCACTCTTTCATCCAAACGTAGACACAAAATCCAATTTCTCAACATTCTCAACTGTATAACATATCTGCCTTTACAGATCTGGCAAGGCATGAAGAATGTGCTCATGTAGTCTTGCCTTCACTGCAGATTGAGTATATAATTCATTGTTTACAAAAGTAGACCACAAATAAGTAATTAGTCTTGTAATCATCCTCGAATATTTATATAGAGATATGCTGTTGTAACATAATGTAGCATTACATCTCCAAGAACTTTCAAGTGCTAATAGCATCGTGGAATCTCATGTAGTACGTAAGATCTGTGAGTTAGCGTTTTAACAAGCAGAGAAGGGTCGTGAAACTTGAAGTGTAGAAGTGATTTCGAAGTACCGTACATTGACTAGGTTCTTAGCATTCATGATTAAGTGCCATAAGATAGGTGCATCAATAATATATGTCCATCCCGATCCATTTCATAAATGAAAAAGCTGCTAGGTTGCCTGTCCAAGATGAGGAAGGCACCTGTTAGTGCCTGAACCACATCAACTAGTCTCTTGTTTCAAATATCCTGTACTTTACCCTACAACATATTTCTACTGAAGGCATGAAGAAATTTTTGTCATGTTGTAAACTTGAGGATTATCACTAGGAATTGTCCACACTTTAAGATAGATGGTTCATTACGGATAAATCTCAAAATTTAATGAGCACATCCAAGCTTGAACGATGCAACATTGGAAATGATTTTATTTTTCTTAATGTTGAGAAGACCCTCATTATAATTTTCATAAGTCTTAAACGATTGTATACTAATATCATATATGAGAAAAGAGTCGCCAAGCTTTTCAAGTTATTCCAAATAAAAATTCTGAAGACATTTCTTTGTTGTCATTACTTCCAAAATCTTAGCGGTTCGGATACAAAGTTTTAGTTTGTGGTAATTCAAAAGCATTATTTAAAAGTTTATTCAGCATGGATGCTTTCCCTATAAGGTCTAAAGGTTCTAGCACGGTGGATAGTCATCGTTTACATCAAGAATCTTATGAATTCTAGGTATACACATATGGTAGTGAATCCCCAAACTCCGCCGAACAGATTCACAGCTATATGTATTTACCTTAGAATTCATAAGATTCTCGAGTTCAAGAATATTTTGCCAATAACTATCAGTTGTGCAAGAACTTTTAGACTTTATTGGGGAAGCATTCATACTGAATAAACATGAAAAGAATACTTTCGGATCATTGCAAACTAAAACTTTGTATCCCAACTGGTAAGATTTTTGAAGGAATGACAACAAAGAAATGTCTCTAGAAGTTTCATTCGGAATTACTTGGGAAACTTGGAGACTCTTTTCTCAAATGTGATGTTAGTATACAACTATTTATGAATTATGAAAGTCAGCACGAGGGTTTACTTAGAATTTAGAAAATAAAATCATTTCCAAGGTGACACTTTGCAACTTTGGATACGCTCGTAAAATATGAAATTTATGCATAATGAACCATTTGATCTTCTAATGTGAATCATTCCTGATGATAATTCTCAAGTTCTTCAAGTAAGAGTTCCCTTTGCCTTCAATAAAAAGGTATAGTAGGCTAAGGCATACGATTAGAAATAGTAAGAAGTAGTTAATGTGGTTGAGGAAGTAATAGGTGCCTACCTCAGCTCGTGTGGGGAAGTAGCGACTTTACCATTTATGAATTTGATTGGGTTGCACATTGATTTTGTTGATTCTGAGAATCAAGTTAATGTCTAATACTTGTAAACCTTGCTACTTACAAGTTCCATGATCCTTCATGGCTTGTTGAAACTCTTACTCACGGATCATATTCCACAATGATATTAACGCTAGGAATTCTAGGAGATGCAGTGCTAGATTCTGTTGGTGCAACACATATCTATTTCAAATATTCGAACAAGCACTTTCTTCATGCCTCGCGAAATCTGCAAAGACAGATATGTTTTACTATTGAGGATTTTTGAGAAATTGGATCATGTGTCTACATTCAGATGGGAATCTGAAACGTGCTTGGAGATATTTTTGGGTCGGTGCAATCCCTTAAGACCTCTCTGGAACCGCTGATTACACAGCAAAAAATAAACTCCAACCAATAAGAAAGTTGAGTGAACTATGTGCACAGAAAGGTTTTTTAAAAAAGAAATCAGTTTCTTCATGAGACAGAGACTCGACATTTGTAGACATCAAAATTGTGTGGGACTCTACAAGATGAGTCCAATTTCATTTAGAATTCTTGAAGACTAATCCTAATTCTTGAAGACTAATTCTAACTCACACATTTAAAGGGTACTATATCCCTTAGAGGGATATCTCAAAAATTTCATAAATTCATGGAACATTTAAAATAGATCAAGATGTGGGCGGACTCTTTGTGACCACAAATACTTCATGAAAGTCCACAAATCCTCTTTACATAAGATTAAATAAAATCCATTTTAGGTGCAAATTATCCTACAGAAGAATCAAGAAATGCACAAATTGTACTCAAACTGTTAATTAGTTACATATTTCATATTTAATTCTTAGTTGGAGTTTATTTTCAAGACATAAAATATGTTTCAAAGAAATTGTCTTCTATAACACTAACTAAAATTTATAAATTATTTGGAGATTTATTAGTTTGATCCGAGTTGAAGAATTTGTAAGAATCCATTTGACATTGTTGAAAGAACTGAATGTTCATTGATCAAATCTTTCACTAAATAGTCAAATAGATCGTTTGACAAAATTAATTAACAACAGAGAGTAAAGATATATCAAGTGTCTTTATGGTCATCTCATACCTTCTAAGTAGTATTTATCGCCAAATAGATAGATATACACACACTAGATTTACTGAAGTTTAACTTTAAATTGTTTCTTGTGTGTTGTCATGAGATGTTACAAAATGTGGAGTTGGTGGAGTCCGACAGAGTGGATTACACTACTTTTAACATTTGGGGCCTATCTAGGAAGTGGTGGCAGTCTGATGTCGATACTAGAACAACATGTTCATTACCTGTAACTTCAGTTTCAGAACTTGACTTAAGATGGTATTTCAGATCGATTTTTTGAAAGATTTCATGCCTTGTCTCACCATGCTTTGGTGATTTTACCAGATGAGACTAAGAATTTTTCAATTCATGAGAAGTTTGACTTATCAGGGTTGCTATTAAAGGTTTTCAGGTTACGGTGACCATTCAATATATTTGGATTTTTGTTAGTACATGGTGGTTCCTAGTCCTACTATGAGTGTGGTGAGTTACGAAATATCAATAAATATTCCTCCAAACTTGGAGCAGGAGGCCGACATCAATAATGTTTGAATAATGTTTTGTAACGTTGTTGATTCATTTCTGTTTTTACAAAATAAAGTTTGGAAAGTTCTTTCTTTAAAACTGAGTAAAATGTTCAAATTCAACTTGGAAAAAATGAACAATATCATAGCAAAACACTAATATTATAAAAAGAAATGTTACTTAAAGAAAGTGAATATAATTTATATACCATGACTTTTATGAGAAAATAACAATGAAAAAGAAAACACATATTTCTTTTTACCTCATTCACCTTAAATGGTATTGATTCATTCAATTCATATTGATCAAATTAATTTTTTTTTTGAATATAACAACTACTAATTAATTCAAGGTATGTCTATTTGAAGAAGAAAAAAATTGGATCATAATTTACCAAGTGATTTAGATCTTCTAAAATAACATCCAAAACTTTTATTTAAAAATTGAGATAGCTGAAGAAGATATGGTGTTGGCATGTTCAGCGCGACGTCATGGATTAGAAAATCAGAAATGATCGCTGCAAAATTTTCACATTCCATTTCCAATTGACGTCGATGTATTCTCAATTTTCGTAAGTAGAATGTTAGGTTTAAGTATGAAAATTTAAAAGGGCGTTGTAAGTGTCTACATCAGTAAAATTTTACTAATGAAGAAGATGATGAGAGTGCATTCATAAAGTTGTGACATAGAAACTTACAAAGACTTATAGAAATTATTGGACAAACTAAAGGATACTCCATCTTTTTCACAAGAATCTCTTTATTTCTTTTTAAATATTTTTTACTTATGATGTTTGAAGAATTATGAGTTTTCACTAATGTTTTGTTTGATCTACATTTATGACAGTTTTTACAGAATAAAAATTATCTACGAGATACAAAATATATTCAAAGATGTAGTTGTTGAGTTAATACGATAGTTGAGTTAATTCTAACTATGTTAATTAAGTCTAATGCAAAGATATAAAAACATTACGTTTCAAAAGAGAATACATATCCGTTCCAATAAACACACAAGAGATTTCTGTAAAAGTGAAGTAATGATCTTTAATGCCATTAATCTTGAAAATCTATTTATTAAAATGAAAAAGAAAAATTAACTCTTCTATTTGAAACTCCTCCTCTTTAAATATCTATATAAGAATGAACACTTGTAAGCATAAAAAATACAACATCAACCACAAAGAAAAAGAAAAAAACAAATTCCCTCCTTTCATCATATTCTTTGGATATTTTTGACAGAAACTGTGGAACCTTGATAGCGACCGGCTATAACGATTTGCATCGGAGTCAAGCCGAAATCGCTTTCAAAGCAGTGGCTTGCCACGACACAGTATTTGTGATAAGTTCTTTACTACTTTATAATTCCAATATAATATCAATATTGTAGTATTTTTCCCAACAATTTCAAAGCAGTTTTCCTAACATATAATATTGATAAATGGCTATTTCTTTGAACAAAACTTTTAATGATTAGTCAAAACATGAGCCTTTGGATGGAAATAATTTTAAACAATGGTCACAAAAACTTTTAATATTCTTTAAACAATTTGAAGTTGATTATGTTTTATTTAATGAAACTTCTAGGAATAGTCCTAACAGTAATACTGATTCTAGGTTTGTTATAACTGTTGACGATGTTGTTAAAAAGAAGTTTGAAAAGGATATCAAAATTTTTAGAGGACATTTTCTAAATCATATGTCTAATCCTTTGTTTTATTTATTTTTAACCAATAAATTTTCCACAGAAATATGGGATTGTTTTGAAAAGAAATATGGTGCTGATGATGCAGGAAAGAAAAAATATGTTATCTGTCAGTGGATTAAATTCCAAATGGTTGATAATTAGCCAATAGTGGAACAAGTTCACGAATATGAGAACTTTACTGGTGATGTTCTCAAAGAGGACATGAAGATATGTTAGATATTTTAGACTAATGTTCTTCTTAAAAAATTTCCACAATCTTGGGGTGATTATAAAAATCAGTTAAAACATAAGAAAAATAATTTAACCCTTCGAGAACCTATAAGTCACATGAGGATCGAAGAGGTGAACCGTCTCAAAGATAAGATGGAAGAACATTCTCTTAATTCATCTAAAGCTACTCTTGTTTAATTTTCTAGTACTGTTGTGAAAGACAGGTTAAAAGGCAAACAGAAGAAAGTCTCTAAAAAGGAACTTATAAGGAAGAAAAATCAATTCAACAAGCCGAAGAGTCAAATTAAAAAATTTAAGGGCTCTTGTTTTGTTTGTGGAAAAGTTGGTCACAAAGGTGTCAGGTGCTATCAATGAAAAGGGCGAGACTCAAAGAAGAAAGGACAAAGTGATGTCAAAGCCAATAATGTTGAAGGTAATGAAGTGATTGTTGTTGTAGTCGTTCAGGAAAATCTGGTGGCAAATAAAATTGACTTGGTTCTAGACACAAGTGCTTCAAGGCATTTCTATGCCAATAAAGAGTTATTACATGACTTTGAGGAGTCTACTGATAGATAGTGCGTATATATGGGTAACTCCACTACTGTTGTAGAAATGGGTAAAGGAAAAGTTCTCCTTGAATTAACTTCTGGAAAGACATTATCCTTGAACTATGTTTTGTATGTTCCCTCCCTCCGTAGAAACATAGTTTCCTGAGCACTTCTCAACAAACATGGCCTTAACTTTGTGTTTGAAGCTGATAAAATAATTATGTCTCGCGGAGGAGACTTTTTTGGGAAGGGATATATTAGTGGAGGATTATTTGTATTAAACATTGTTCAAGAGATTGTCAATCAGGCAAGCATTTCAAATTCTTCTTATATTGTTGTGTCTATTAATTTGTGGCATGGTAGACTAGGTCATGTTAATATTGCTTCTATTAAAATGCTCAGAAAAATGGAATTAATTGCTATGATAAAAACTGATGATTTTTCTAAATGTCATCTGTGCTTAGAAGCAAAGCATGCCAAGAAACCTTTCAAATCTATAATTAGTAGAAATAATGAATTACTTGAACTAATTCATTCAGGTTTAGCAGATTTCAATAACACTGTTAGCAAAGGTGGAAAAAGTATTACATTACTTTTGTTGATGACTTTTCTAGATATACTAAGGTATATTATGGCCAAAGATGAAGCTGAAAGCATGTTTTGATATTTAAAGCAGACGTGTAAAATCAAGAAGTTTAGATCTGATAGGGGTAGTGAATATAGTTCTGAAACTCTAAAAGATTTTTTTGAGAAAAATGTTATTATACATGAAGTTAGTGGTCCATATACTCCCCAACAAAATGGTTTAGCCGAACAGAAAAATAGAACTCTTAAGGAAATGATGAACTCTTTGCTTTTAAGCTCTGGTCTATCTAACAATATGTGGGGAGAAGCAATCTTGTCTGCAGGTTATATTCTTAATAGAGTCCCGCATAAGAAGTAAGAAAATACCTCATATGTGTTGTAGAAAGGGTTTTCTCCTAACTTGAAATTTCTTAAAGTGTGTGGGTGTTTGTCTAAGGTTGGTCTACCTGATTTTAAACGAGTAAATGTTGGTTCTAATACTTCTGATACTATCTGTATTGGTTATGCTCAAAATAGTGTTGCATATAGATTTATGTCTCTAAATGACCATTCTATTCGTGAATCTAGAGATGAGGAATTTTTTGAGTATATTTTTCCTTTGAAAAACAATGTGCCGAGTGATGCGCAAAATAATGCTTCTATGTCTATGTCTATTAATTCGCATGTTGTACCTTCTTCTAGATTTATTTCTAATGAGCATGAAAATGAACTTAGAAGGAGTAAGAATCGTAGAATTGAGACAAGTTTTGGTCCTGATTTTATCACTATTTTCTTAACTGAAAATTTTGATATTAATATTTTAAATGACGAATTAGTGTCTATATATTTAATAGAAGAAGACTCTAAGACTTATAATGAAGCAATGATATCAAAAGATGTTATATTTTGGAAAGAGGCTATTAAAAGAAAATTAGACTCCATAGTTTCTAATTACACTTGGGACTTTTATGATTTACCTAAAGGGTGTAAGACCATAAGTAGCAAGTGGATATTTAAGAAGAAATTGAGACATGATTGTACAATTGATAAATATAAGGCTAGACTTGTGATTAGGGGTTTTAACCAAAAGAAAGTTGTTTTTGTGGCAAGGAAGATGCAATTGATGGGAACAAGCAAAACTGGGCAATCCGCCACTTACTGTAAGGAAAGGAAATTGGGAAAAAAAGAAGTAATTTTGTATATAAAGAAATGGGATTACTTTGATTCTTATTCTCCTGTGACTAAAATAGCGACCATTATAACTTTTATTGCTTTGGCCTCTATTCACGACTTAGTGGTACATAAAATAGATGTCAAAACAGAATTTCTAAATGGTGATTTAAAGGAATAGATCTATATGACTCAACCTGAGGGTTTTGCGGTTCCAGGACAAGAGGATAAAGTATGCAAACTGAAAAAGTCCTTGTATGGACTAAAACAAGCACTTAAGCAATGGTATGAAAAATTTAATATCACATTAGTGGACAATGACTTTGTTGTAAATTTATCTGATATAGGTGTTTATTGTAAGATTATAGATTCAGATTGAGTCATTACATGATTATATGTAGAGGACATGTTAATCTTCTGTCCTAATGTGAATGTTATAAATGAGACTAAGAATTTTTTGTCTTCTAAATTTTAAATGAAAGACCTTGGTGAAGCAATGTAATTTTGGGACTTAAAATCAAAAGAACTGTTAATGTTTTCTCTTTGTATCAGTCTCATTACAATGAAAAGATGTTGAAAAAGTTTGACTGTTTTAATGTAGTTCCAGTGAGAACTCCTTATGATCCTAGCATACACTTGAAGAATAATAATGAATCTAGTGTTTCTCAAACTAAATATGCCAAAATAATTGGGGGTGTAATGTTTCTCATGAACTATGCGGGGCCTGATATAGTCTATGTTTTAAGTAGATTGAGTAGATATACTCATAATCCTAGTATTGAACACTGTAATGCTTTTCATCAGTTGCTAAGGTATTTGATAGGTGCTATGAATTGTTGTTTGCATTGTAACAAAATTTCTGTCGTTTTAGAAGGTTATTGTGATACAAACTGGGTAACTGACAATGAGGAACTTAGCTCCACCTGTGGCTATGAGTTTACTTTAGGTGCAGGTGCTATTTCGTTGAAGTCTTCTAAACAGACTTGTATATCACATTCCACAATGGAATCATAATTCATTGCTCTCGAGTTGGCAAGGCAAGAAGCTGAATGACTGAGAAATCTTTTGGCAGATACGCCTTTGTGAGGAAGACAAGCTTCACCAGTTTCTCTTCACTGTGACTCACAAGTAGTAATTGGGATTGCAAAAAAAAATGTGTACAATGGAAAAAAGAGACATATTCGCATCAGACATGGTGCACTTAAACAGTTGTTAAAACTGGGTGTTATTTCCTTGGAATGTAAGGTCCAAAAGAAATTTGGAGGATTATATGACCAAGGGCTTGAAACTTAAAAAATCCTTGAAACACCGAGGGGGATGGGGCTAAAGACCATTGATTGAGGTAAGGTGGTGGACCAGTTAGGCCTCAATATACACCACATTTCTATCCCTAATGTGTGAGGCAGTGTTTTATAAGGTTGAGCTTATTTTTCTCGTAATGATTCTATAGCCGTAACGTGATATATTTGAGATAGACTTGATGGAGTCAGCTACGTGAGATTAAAGGTATGGTCTCCTTTTATGAAAGACTTGGGTCGTCTTTCTAGAGCACTCATAAGACCTAAGGTGTGTGTGCATGACCATAAAAGCACTTTGTTTGTATCGCGGAGGTTGCTTAAAATTTAAGGATATATATGTGTTATTGAGGTCTCAATTTATATCCATTCAGTTCAAGAGTACTTCACATTGTGGATATTGAGTTGTTCTCCCATTTTCGCTATGTGTTATTTCAAATCTAAAGATATTGACACTTAAGTACATGTTCCTTCCTTTTGTCCAAAAGTGAGTTCTTACTCTTAATTTTTGCATTGGTGGGGGATTGTTGAGTTAATACTATAATTGATTTAATACTAACTATGTTAATTATGTCTAATACAAAGAAATAACAACAATACGTTTCAAAGGAGATAACATATCCATTCCAATAAACAAACAAGAGGTTTCTATAAAAGTGAAATAATGGCCTTTAATGCCATTAATATTGACAATCCATTTCTTAAAATGAAAAAGAAAAATTAACTCTTCTATTTGAAACTCCTCCTCTTGAAATATCTATATAAGAATGAAAATTTGTGAGCATAAAAAATACAACCTCAACCATAAAGGAAAAGAAAAAAGAATTTCCCTCCTATCATCATATTCTATGAATATTTTTGGGCATTTGGTTTTGCGCAACCTCCAAACTCTTAGTCACGAGTGCACCTGTTTGAGAGTTACTATGAAACCTTGGGGAGCGACCGGCTATAACGATTTGCATCCGAGTCAAGCAAAAATCGCTTTCAAGGCAATGGCTTTCCACGACACAGTATTTGTGATAAATTCTTTACAACGTTATAATTCCAATCTAATATCAATATTGTAGTATTTTTCCTAACAGTATTATCTTTTCTAAACCTTAAGTGTTGGCGGACAAATAAAGTATCACAAAGTGGTACAATCTGCTCTAAATTATATTTTATTTTCAAATAAAATGTTTTTGATTTCATTTTATCAGTACCAAAAAATAATCCCACTATCACTAAACATCAAAACTTCGTTGTTAAAATATATAGGGAAAAATTGTCAAATAATACTATTAGCTATATACTTTTTAATAAAGAATTTCCCTGCTAATTCATGTTTTTATTATAAATATCACTAATTTATTGTTACAATTGATAATCGGCTCCAAATAATTCTTCATTAGTTGTTTCTACTTTCATTGTCCAAATCTATGTTGCATATTTATTTTCCTGGTACACTAAAATAAATCTCAAAAGGAAAAAATAAATTATGACATGTCAAATAGCGTAAATATTCAAAGAGAAAAAACATCATATTATTGTTGGTGTGTTTCCAAACTAGAAATTCTTCTTTATTTTAAAAAATAATATTAAATAAAATTAGGGTTAGAGAAAGTGAAAATGTAGGGGGAGATTACAAATTAGAAGTCGAACCCTCACCAATAAATTGAAACTTCTGCTAGTCAATCAACATAACTACTAAGATTCTTCAACTAGCAATTCTTTGTATGTAATGATCACTATTTATCAATGAGTCTGTAAGATTATTTACAATCTCTCTTCAAATGCATAATTTATTCTTTATTTCGATCGAGTGTATATAATTTTCATTAATAGCAATATGAGGGTGAAATTATATATATATATATATATATAT
>NC_028637.1:30666828-30792602 GCF_001406875.1 Solanum pennellii | reverse complement strand
ACACGATATATATATATATATATATATATATATATATATATCTGTGTGTGTGTGTGTGTGTGTGTGTATGCATTTTTTAATTAAAAGTTTACAACAAAAAGGTAATATCGTAATTTATTATCAATGTAGATCAGAGACTATAATTAATCTCCTAACCCTTGTCATGTGCCTTTTATAATATCAAGATTTTATGTTTAATTTTGAAAAAAAAAAGGTCACATAATTAAATTAACATAAATCAGTTGATAATGTGAACAATTGTTTGATACATGATCTGCATCAACCTCCTTTTTTTCTAGGAAAAACATATATTCAGTTTTTTTAGTACAGTTGATCAATTTAATAATAGTTATTATTTAATTGTCTCGTACCATATCATTCTCTATTGCCCACTCTTTGTAGTAGAACGTTGCAAGTAATTGTCTTTAGTTTAGTGACTGACACGATCAGTCAAGACCATAGCTTCTCACTAAAACATCATTATTTCACTCGTTGTTTTATCTTTTTATGATTTGTAAGTTATGTAATATATGGGAAATTTATCTACCCAATTTACTGTTATCACATGTATTAAGTTTAGTCCAAATTGCACAAACAAAATGAAGATGAAAGTGACAGAATGTACTTATAATCTGAGTCCATTGAAACTACTGTGTATTGTTAAGAAAATTTAATCCCGCCACTGTACCCGAGGTTATAAATAATTTCTTCCAGGATAAAACAGATTTATCCTGTTTAAGAAGTAGTGGTACCTCAAACTTCTATAACTTCAGCGAACATAAGAACAGTAAAAAGCCACACAGATTCAGTTGATCGACACTTCGTTTTTGAGAAAAAAAATATGCAAAGAAGAAAAATTTCCAATTTTTGAAAAATGAAAAATGACTTCCTTTTATAGCCATGTTCAGCAAGAAACGTGTTTGTTCAGGCAAGTATGTTGAGACCAATTTTTTCCCAGAAAGTTGTGTATTTTGGAAAAAATAACAACTTTTAGGAAAGATGTGTGTTTTGAGAAAATTAAAGACTTTTTTGGAAATTAGACCGTTTTTACCGTTGCACGCGAATTTTAAATATATTTTGTTGCGTCAAAATTAATTCTGTTATTTAACTCACTCTGAATTATTTTATATGAGAAAAGAAATTGATTAAGGTCACATGATTTGTCAAATTCAAATCCAAATTCGAAGATGAAGCGTAGGTTGATCGAGCACCGACGGCGCGAGGGGGCACCTTCTTCTCAAACCTTTAAGAAGTAAAGGAAGTGTTTCCTAATATAAAGACAACAATTTCCTTTCTTCTACCGATATGGGATAAATGACTGTTCATTTGCACTTTGCAAATAACTTTTCATTTTCCATCCAAAACTTGTTCCTCCTCATTTCATTTTTCTCTTCTCATTTCCTATTTGCACTTTGCTAAAACCTTACAATTACTGCCCTTGTAATCTTCCTTTTCATCATTGGAAGGAAGAATTTCTCCCTTATAAATAGTGATGGTTATACATTGTTAGCAGAACGTTGAGAATAATTATCTTCTGTTTAGAAAATGAATGTGGTCAACCATGACGATAACTTCTCATTGAAACTTCATTATTTTATACTTTATGTTTTGTGATTCATGTAGCACTTAAGCCATTTATCTACCCAATTAACTATCCGTATTCTTCCTGTTCATTACAAGTAAATAAGGACGGTCTTACTTTGTTAGGAGAAAGTTGAGAGTAATTGTCATTTGTTTTGTTACTGAACACGGTCAACCATATTGGCCTTAACATCCCATTGAAACTCCATTATTTCATTAATTATTCTATGTTTATATGTCTTCAAACTCATGTAATTAACTTCTAGGCCATTTGTCTAACCAATTTACTACTCCGTAATCTTCTTATTCATTGGAAGAAAAAATTTCTCCCATATAAATAGTGATGGTCTTACTTTGTTAGCACAACGTTGAGAGTAATTGCATTTTATTTAGTGATTGAACATGCACAGTCATATTGGCCATACCTTCTCATTGAAACTCTATTATTTGACTGATTATTTTATCTTTTTATGTCTTGTCACTCATGTAACATCTGCTTCATTTTTCTGCCCAATTTACTACCTCATAATCTTCATATTCATTGCAAGGAAGAATTTCTCTACTACAACTAGTGATGATCTTACTTTTTTTGTATTAGAAAACATAGAGTGCGTAAAAGTGAGTTAAAAAGAAAGTTCTTATTATAGAGTTCTGGATTCAACTCTTGTTCAGTATTTATTTAGTTGTACTTAGAAATTTAGGTATGTTGTCTGGAGGGGAAAAATTAAGAAGATTATTGCTAGATGTTTTAAAAGGGTTCTTTTCATGAGCTTAAATATCCTTAAAGAAAGAAAAATATATGTCTATGTCTCTACCTTAAGATAATTAATTTTAAAATTTCACCAACAAAAACTAATTGACTTTCCCGTATAAATGTATATCATCCTACAAAATTTTTATTTTTTTAACAAAGACTATGTTATCTAATCACTTGAAGAATATCTACGTGTAAACCTAAATTTGTTTTCTATATTTCTATCTTTTTGTCATATATTTTTTTTACAACCATGTTCGGAAATTTTCTTTTGAATTGTGGGTCTATTAGAAAAAATATTATTATCACACAAAGATAGGAATAAAATATGTGTACATCTTATCCTTACACTCCTCAAATTCACTTGTGGGATTTTACTAAATGTTCACTATTAGAAAAACCGACATCAAAAGGGGTTTGGATAACCCCATCTTTTGAATTGTGGATCAATTAGAAAAAAAACTTTTTATTCCGCAAAGGGGTAAGATTTGTGTACATCCTTCCTCTTAGACTCAACTGTACATTAATATCTTTTTACTACTAAAACATGATATTGAGCAAGACTTCATTAGCATAAGTGATGGTGATGTTTAATAAATTGATCATAAATATTGACAAATTGCCTTATAAAAAGTTAAGGTGATCGTCAAAATTTTGTCCACAAAAATATCGATGTATCGCCAGTTTGCCACAATATTTTCTGCAAGAACGAAAATATCATATTGATTGATTTGTCTCTCGATACATTTGGAATATTTCTGAAGGACGTGCAATTGATACACTCCCTACTAGTATTGTTGAGCTCCGCCCAGTTATACTTTGTAGTTTTAGAAAAATCAAATAATTCTTTTGCTATTAAACTAAAATTATACTCTTGACAACTCAATCATATATTAATGTGTGTGTAGAACTTTTCCATCCATTTCAATGAAATATCTTTTATTTACTAATCAAAAATAACTTGGTTCTACGAGTTGAAATCTCTCGTTTGGAAAGTGTTGAACACGTTGAAGTTTGGCATTTTAGCTAAGCAACATTGTGATGAATCAACCAATTATGGGATAATGAGTGATGAACTTGTAGAAATGGTAGCTATGGGAAAGGAAAGTTGTGAAGAAATCTATAATAATAATCTGGAATGTTGTTTATCCATTAAAATTTTCTTAAATTTATTTTCTAAAATGCTCTTTCTTGAACTTTTGAGTGATGACTCCTGTCAATCGATTATAACTTAAAAGAACTCTTAACTATCATTTCTATATTCAACAGTGCTACTCTAAGAATTCTCATTCTTTATCCTCAATCAATTGATAGTTTTTATTCTCTAGTTATCCCAATATGTTATCCGTAAATTTATGAGGAAGCATCTCACCTATATTTCTATGCACTTTTCAATATTTATGGTTAAAAATTATATTGTGAAATCACTTTTACCATACAAAATAGTAAATTATTTTAAATTTACTTCATCTCCATTACATACTCACTCCTCTTCACTTGCAATACAACTTTCTTACTTAAATATTCTTTCCTATAGAAAGTAAGATACGTCAATATTGAAGATGAAAGTGTAGGTAAGGTAAGAATTCACCATATTCCCTTTAACTAATGAGGAAAGAATATGTGAACCATTTTTCTCGAGATGATAATATTGTGCCCTCCTTATTTGATGCACATAATTTATTTTCATAGCTACAAAATAGGTGAAAAGTACAATCGATAAGTAGGAGACCTGACATCGATCTATAATCCTCATGTACTTTTACATGTTCGCGCATTCTTCATTCATGGCGATTCAAATTAAAGGGAAGGATTTCTACCTTTAAGCCTGTGGCATAAGTACTTGAACATGAGACGGATTTCAATGTTTACCAAATTCCTCTATGGAGTAAATAATCCTTGGTCATTGTGCATGAAGTTCATTGAGACAATCAACAAATTCAATTCATATTGTTCTCAAATTTTTGGAGGAGCTAGAAAACACATCACGATTACTTCATCCTTGGTATCTGTACATTTCCCATACTATCATTATCTACAAGAGATAGAAATTTGATTAATTATATTCCCGAAAAAGTCCGAATGATTGTAGTTGTGAAAGGGGGATGAAAGTATTTACAAAATGAGGAACTCAAGAAAATCATCACAATTCCATATATATTAAAGCCATTTTGATAATATTACAAGGTTGACATTTCTTTATCATATTCACATATTTGCTATATTACCCTCAGAAACCTTTTTTTAAAAAATATTTTTCTTTGATCGCATAGGTTTTTTATTAATTAACAAAAATGAAAATAAAATTTACGCCCAAGCCCAAAATAAAACAATCAAAATAATTAATTTCTATTATGATTTGGGTAAAACCCACTTTCAGTAACCCTACCTATAAATGCTAATTGCATCTCACACGTCAGCTCATTTTCTTTCTTGTCTCTGTGTTGCCTCCTTGTTCACGGCTGAATGTTAATCAACTCATTTTTCTCTTGTGGGTTGTTCCATATCTCTAATCCAACGTTCTTGTCTCTCTTCTTCTCAAACAAGAAGTGTCAATCAACCAAGGTAATGTAACTCCTATATTTTCCTTCTCTTTTTCATCACCGTTCTAACTCTTTGTTGTTTCTCCAGGTGAAAGAGCTTTTTTCACTGAAAAAATTATCTAGAATTTTGAAAAAAGAATTCGAGTTTAAAAATCGGCTATAAGAGAATCAAAGGAAAATCTTCAATTTCTTACCTAGCAGATGTTACTCTATTCCAAATCACACATGTACTCACTACACATTACTAATATATATTTAGTGATTTGAGATTTAAATGGAAATTTAAACAAGAGATTACTACATTTAAAATAACTAATAGATTAGACTTTTCTTTGTTTTAGATCAAGGGTGTTATTGTAACTAGCTTGGGTTAGTTTATCTACTATTATAAATAGTAGAAACTAGGGTTTATTTTAGGGGTTGATTTTTTAATGAAAATTTGATGTTTATACTTCTTTGTGAGTTTGGGGAAACCCTCATATCTGTTCAATTGAACCTTCTAGATAAGTCTTCACTTGTATGAGTTCAATTTCTTTTTACCCTTAGAGTTTATTCTAGCAACCAAATATCTTTTAGTTGCTAGATCATCCTTTTTTCTTCTTCTAAATCTCTCTGTCTTTCTTTATACTTCTTGATAGTATATTTTGTTTGATTGATTGTAGTTCGCTTTATTGTTTTTGCATTTAAGATTATATCAATTTGTAACTCTCCCTCTGCCTTTCTATTTCTAAACCATAATTCTTACTTGCTTTATTGTGGTACTAGGCTAGTCTATCCTTCAAGGCATAAACAAATTAAATCACCAAGATTTTTTTGTCACCGCTGGAAATTGTACCTGATACCTCATGGTTCTCAACTCACTTCCTTGACGACCAGGTAATGTTTTGATTGTATGCTAAAAAAATTATATTTCTTATGCAAAAGGAAATTTCCTCCAGTGAAAAATATATTGTATTGTCTTTTTATTATGTTCCATGAACCTACTACTCTAGGTAGGTATTAAGTGAAATTTGATGCACCTCTAATATCTGAAGTTCTTTATGTCTTCATAATCAAATTATTACGCCAAGTAATGGATGTATACATGTAATCTATACCTCTATTCCTTCTCGCCTGAATCCAAAAATTTAAGAGAATTGGCCCCAACTAGCTTAGAATTGACACGTAGTTGTTGTTTATATCAATATTTTTTTGACAAATGCCTTTATCACAACTTCCACATAATGCCTCATAATGTAATTTTATACTAGTATGATCAATATACAGATATCTTTTATATTCACTTAAATTTTTCTTAGTTTGGTATTGGATTACATAGCATTGGGTGATTAGTTGGTGTGCAGGAGTTATTATTGTCCAAATATCTAGTGTAAAGAGTCACTTGGCTTGTACCACAATGATCCATAGCTTATGTAAAAATATAGGATATAAAAGAAAATTAATAATCTTTTTTTCTATACTCAAGTATTTGGGCGATCTATTAAATGTTGAGACATTGAATACTAGAATTTTGGTATTTTGAGTGAGTATGATTTGCATACGTTGACCGCAATGATATTGAAACCCAATTTGAAATTTTCCTAAGCTACAAAGTGTGTTGAGCCCGTTCGGGAGGATGTTCACACTAACTGTGACTTTCCAAATTGTTACACTTTTCTTGTGGATATGATTCATCTCATAGAGTTCCAAAAAATTTCGGTGTCTATAAATGCCCCATACTTCTTGGATTGTCAGTGTGTAGCTCGATAAACTCGAATACAAGACTTGAACTACCCTTAAAAATAGTGTTTCAGTCTTTGTGGTTAGTGGATTTAGATTTGCATTTGATTTGTGAGAGAGAAGATGAAGGGTAAATTGGGTCACACTAAGTGTGCTAATTTATTTGCAATTTTTTTGTCCCAAATACAAAAAATATATTGCAATAAAATAGTAATAAAAGATAAGAAATTTGTTCATAAAGATTGTGAGTACAAATATGTTTATTACTTGTTTCCTCTCTCTTAAGATTTCTCCTTGATTCAAGGGTTGTTAGTGTCACTCAAAGTAAGGATGATGTGGACCTCCTTAGGATTTATTTGATCTCGATGAAATGATTTTATGGATCTTATTAAAAAATTTTGTTGCCAAGAAGATTTCACCCACATCATCATCACTTTACGAATATTTCATGAATATATGAAATTTTATAAATGCCTATTCAAAGAAATATATTACACTATATATAAGTAATCTCTAAGACCTTTAAGTAAAATGGGACTCATATTGTAGAGTCCCACATAATTTTGATATCTCAAATGTCGAATTCTTAAATAAATTTGACTCATCTTGTCCCGTGAAATTCTTTTTGGTATTTCACTTAACTGTCTTGTTGGATAGAGTTCTATTGTTTGGCTGACTATTCCAGAAGAGGTCTTATGCTTATAAATGTAGTATCTAATACAAGCCAATATCATCAAAGATCTCACTCTAGCAAGGTACTCAATAACACCTCCAAGCACATTTGGGAAAGTAGTTTCACTCTCTAATCAAAATGTGGACGCGAGATCCAATTTCTCATATTCCTCGACAGTACAACATATCTGCCTTTGCAGATTTTAGCGCGAGGCATGAACAATGTGCTCAAGCATACTAGCCTTAACTTCAGATTGAGCAGAGCATTCATTTTTTACAAAAGTAGACCGCAAATAAGTAATTAGTCTTGGAATAAGTCTCGAATATTTGAAATAGAGATGTGTTGTAACAACATAATCTAGCACTACATCTCCAAGAAATTCCAAGTACAAATAGCATCACGGATTCTCAGGTAGAATGTAATATCCATGAGTTAGTGCTTTAATAAACAACGAAGGGTCGTGAAACTTGTAATGTAGAAGTGATTTCCAAGTGTAGTACATTGACTAGCTTCATAGCATTCACGATGAAGTGACTTTGCATAGGTTCATCAATAAAATCAATGTCCCCCAAATCCCTTTCATTAATGATAAAGCTGCTACTCTGTCCGCCCGAACTGAGGTAGGCACCTATTAGTGCCTCATCTCTTGTGGGGAAGTAGAAACTTTATCATTTCTGAAATTGTTTGGATTGCACATTGATTTTGTTGATGCACATATGATGTCTGAAATTCTTGCTACTTACCAGTTCCATGATTCATCAGTGCTTGTTGAAGCTCTAACTCAAGGGTCATACATGCTACCTGAGATTTCACGATGATATCAACACTAGGAATTCTTGGAGATGCAGTGCAAGATTACGTTGTTACACCACATTTTTATTTCAAATATTTGAATTGACTCCATGACTAATTATTGATTTGAGGTTTGCTTCTGTAAACAATGACTGATATGCTCAAACACTTTTTTAATGCCTCGCCAAATCAGCAGAGGCAGATGTACTGTTGAGAATTTTAGAATTTTGATCTTCTGTCCACGTTGGAATGGGAAGCTAAAACTACTTTTCAAAGGTTCTTAAAATTAGACCTCTTGTAGAACAGTTGGTTACAACTCAAACAATAAACTCCAACCAATAAGAGAGTTAAGTGAACTATGTGCCCAGAAAGGTTATTTAAAAAAGAAATCAGTTTCTTCATGAGATAGAGACTCGACATTTGTAGATATTCAAATTTTGTGGGACTCTACTAGATGAGTCCAACATCATTTAGAATTCTTGAAGATTTATCCTAGCTCACATTATATAAATTGTACTATATTCCTTAGAGAGGGATCTCGAAAATTTCATAAAATCATGGAACATTTACAAAAACATCAATATGTGGGATGACTATTCGTGACAACAAAATACTTCATGAAAGTCCACAAAATCCTCTTTACATGAAGATTAAATAAAATTCATTTTTAATGCAAATTACCCAACATAAGAATCAAGAAGGGGACAAAATTGAACTTAAAAAAACTTCTAATTAATAAAATATTATTGTTTCTTTAAACATAAAACTTATTGCAAATAAATAGTCTCCTAGAACAGTGAATAAAATTTATTTTTATTTTGGGGTTTAATATGTTGGATCCGAGTTGAAGAATTTGTCAAAATTCATTCAATGTTGTAAAAGACTGAATATTCATTTATCAAATTCATCACTCAATATTCAAATAGATCATTTGATGATATTAATTAACCAGACGAGAGTAATGATAGATCGAGTGTCTATCCTATACCTTCTAAATAGTATTTATCTCCAAAAAGTTTGGAGATACACAAAATTTGAGGAAGTTTAACTAAATATAATGAGATTGGCCTCAATTAGTATAATTAACATTGTTCATTCATATAAGATGTCACATTTCATTTAATTATGAGAACTATCTCGGTGGATGGAGCTGATCCATCTTGTGGATATAACAATGTTGTGTTGCTTCTATATATGTGCTTTTTTCCCATCTTTAATATTATTAGCTTGTAAAAACTAACATAGTTTGGACATGCAAAGAGAAGATGTGTAGATGACGTATCGATTAGGAGGTGAGAGAGGTTTGCTACAGCGGGTGCAAGGAAAGAAAGAGGTAGACAGAAGAAGTATTGGAGAGAGGTGATAAAACAGAATTTAATGCAACTTCATATTACCGAGGACATGACTTTATATAGAAAACTATGGAGGATACATATTAGGATATCAAGTTAATAGGTGGTGTATGGATATCTTGCTTACAATGGTTGGTGTTTGTCATTGCATATATACCATTATTTATTCTTATTTTAAATATTCTATCCCAGTAAATTGTTCATTTATTATTGTATTACAATGGTATTGTCTCTGCACCCTTTCGATGGATTTTGCATCGCTTCCTGGTTACTTACTATTTTTCTTTTACTTGAGCCAAGAGTCTTTCAGAAATAATTTTTTACCTTTACGAGATAATGGCAAGATGTACGTATATGCAATTCTTGTGATATTCCATTTTTGATATTTCACTAATTACTAAACTATTTTTATAATATGACAATCCGGTACACTATTCAAATTCAAGAAATTCAAAAGCAAGAGTCTATTGTAAGTCGTAATTTTATTTAATATTTATATCGAAAACTATTTTCACAACTCAAATTCGTCTAAATTTTGTCCAGAAAAATATGGATGTATTGCCAGTTCTCCACAATATTTTCAGCATCAACGAAAATATCATATTGATTGATTTGTCTCTCGATATATTTAACATATTTCTGAAGGAAGTGGAATTGATACACTCCCTACTCCGTCCAGTTATACTTTGTAGTTTTACAAAAAAATAAAATCATTCTTTTGCTATTAAACTAAAACTATGTTCTTGACAACTCAATGATATAGTAATGTGTGTGTAGAACTTTTCCAGCCCATTTCAATGGAATGTTTTTCTTTATTTATCATTAATAGATTGGTTCTACGGGTTGAAATCTCTCTTTACAAAAGGGTCAAACACGGTGAATATTGGCATTTTAGCTAAGCAACTTTGTGATAAATTAACCAGTTATGGGATAACGAGTGATGAACTTGTAGAAGTGGTAGCGATGAGAAAGAAAGTCGGGAAGGACACTAGGATATCTATTTTGTATGCTAGTTTATCTATCAATATTTTCTTATATTCATTTTAAAGGTTAGTTAACATTTCTTTTTCTTGTCATTTCCAATAAGGTTGTAACTTAAAGAACTCTTAATTACCATTCCTATATTCCATTATGCTAATCTAGGAGTTCTTCCTTTTTGCTCCCATTCTCTGTCATCAATTAATTGAATTGTTTTTATTTTTTGAGTTATCACAATACGTTGTTCGTATATTTATGAGGAAGCATCTCAACTATATTTCTTTGCACTTTTACATATTTATTGTTATAACGATATTGTGAAATTACTATGACCATACAAAATAGTTAATTCTTTCTCCATTAAAGACTCATTTTCCTTAACTTGCAATACAATTTTCTTACTTAAATAGTCTTGCTTATAGAAAGTAGATACGCCATTACTTAAGATGGAAATATAGTTAAGGTAAGAATTCTTCATATTCCCTTTAGCTAATGATGAAAGAGAATGTGGACAATTTTCTCGAGATGATAATTTTGTTCCCTCCTAATTTGATGCGCGTATTTCCTTTTTTGTAGCTAAAAGAAGGTTGAAGGTATAGTCGATAATTTGGAGACCTGGCATCGAACTATCGTCCACATCTACTTTTACTTGTTTGCACATTCTTAAGTTTCTGACATAAGTACGTGAACATGAGCAGTGTTTCAATGAATACCATATTCCTCTACTATATAAGTCTAATGGTTAGGGGGACATAATTTCTTTAGATTTTCTTGATTACGGTGTATTAGAGTTTCATATCTAAAGAGTAAATCATCGTTGGTCATTATGCATACTGGGAGTTCATTGAGAGAATCAACAAATTCGATAAATATTGTTCTCAAATTTTTGGAGGAGCTAGAAAACTCTTCAGTATTACTTCATATTTGGTGAGCAATAAATCTCTTTTAAAAATATACTATAGATGAAATTTTAATTTCTTATATTCCTAGACCATCTGCATGTTAGTAGTTGTTAAGGGGGATGAAGGTATTTACTATATGAGAAACTCACGAAAATCTTGGCAAATTCTTTTAACTATTTTGAAAATATTATGTTATTGATATTCCTTTACCATATTTGATATTTTTATACTCCCTAAATTACCCCGAAAACCCTTTTTTTAATGATTTTTTTGGGGCCATATAGACCATTTAATTAATTATAAAAAATGAAAATAAAGTTTTGGCCAAGCCCATCCTAATCTTATTAGGGTAAAGCCCAATTTTATTAACCCTAACTATAAAATATATTCTTACTGTGTTGCCTCCTTGCTCGCGGCTGAATCTTACTCTTCTCGATTCTTGTGGGCTGTACCAGCTCTCTTTTCCAACGTTTTTATATATCTTCTTCTCATACAAGATGTGTCAGTCAACCAAGGTAACAACTCGTATCTTTTCCAGTCCTTTCTTCATTACTGATGAAGTCGATTCGAAGTAATTTGGATACCTTAGAAGATTAATAAAGCAATCATGGAAGGTTTAAAATACACTAAAATGAAAATTAAGAAAGAGGTGACTACATTTTAAATAATTAATAGGCTAGCCTTTTCTTCGTTTTAGCTCAAGATTATTATTGTAACTAGATTAGGTTTGTTACTAGGTAAGTCTATCCTTTAAGTCATAAATAGAAGAAATCACCTAGATTTTTTCCATTGGTGAAAATTGTACTTGATAACTCATGGTTCTCAACTAACTTCCTTGTTGACCAGATAATGCTTTGATTGTATGCTAAAAAAAATATATTTCTGATGCAGAAGGAATTTTCCTCTAGTGAACAATATATTGAATGCCTTTTTATTATGTTCAATCAACACTACTATTCTAGCTAGGAATTGAGTACCTTTTGGTGCACCTCCAATATATAAAGTTCTTTGTGTCTTCATAACTCAATTTGTAGGTTATCATAGTGCGAGGATTGGAAGTATAACTTATACATGTCACCTATATATCCACTCCTTCTCGCCCTGATCCAAAAAACCAAAAGAATTGACCCCAACTAGCTTAGAATTGACACGTAATTGTTGTTTATATTAATTTTTGTTTGACAAATTTCTTTACCATAACTCATCCTTTTATACTAGTATGATCAATATACTGTTAGCTCTGATATTCATATAAATTTTGCTTACACAGATATTGGATTACTTAGCATTGGGTTTTATAGGGATGTTCAGGATTTTTTTTGTCCATATACCTAATGGAAAATGGCTTTTGGCTAGGACCATAGTGAACCATAACTTATGTAAAAATATAGGAAATACGAAGAAACTTTGTAGCATTGTGTGTTGTAGGAGTTATTATTGTCTAGATACTAATGCAAAGTGTGATTAGCTTGGACTGTAACGATCCATTGTGTCATGTCCTACCACTTCCTTCTTGAAATTCAGCATCAGGACAAGGGAGAAAATATAGATTTATGAAGAGGTTGGTAAAATACTGTAGAACATCCTTGATATATTCAAGACGGCTTTAGAATTTTACCTAAAACTTTTAGAGAATTCTAGAATAGGACTGAAGTGTAAATATTGTAGGGAACTTTAAAGTAGATAATATTTACACTTAGGCCTTCAGGAGGTAATATAAATAAAGGGCCTCTCGTTGAAAAAATGTTCCAACCAAGTGTAAAACATTCGACAAAGTAATACTACGCCTTTTTTTGAAAACTTTTCAAGTTTCTCTAAGTCTTTCTTGCATTCTCTTAGCGGTCTTAGATTCAAAAGTCCTGCTTGAGCTTACAAGACCGTTAAATATTGTAAGTTATCAAGTGTTGCATGAAACATTAGTTAGACTCTATGTCTCCGACAATGTGGTATCATATCAAAGGTTTGCAGTAAGGGAATGACCAATGAAGGAGATATAAACGTTACTAGCACCACAACAATAAATATGGATGGTGGAAGTAAGATCTTCAAGGGAAATAAGCACCACCAGAGTAGTAAGGAAATGTTGTTCGACCCTACACCAAGCAAGGCACTAACATGTAACCCACATTTGACCATTGAAACAAGTGACAATTATTATGGGTCACAAGGGTTCAAATGGAGAGGGTAGACCATAGAGATATTAGGCCGGCATTTGGATGAGGTTGATGAAAAGTTCATGACTCTAAAGGATTTCAACCTTAGGAAAACACGCAAGGAGTTGGAGGGACGCCAGCATGCCGAGTTCGAGATGAAGGAGGTCGTCACTTTCTTGGAGTGTCGTCTCATTGATGCGCTAAGTATGCTTGCAGCTATGATAGTCGAGAATAAAGAACTCAATGAGGTAGTGTAAGCTGAAGAATCGACATCATGCGGCCGATATAGGGAAGCCAAGGTCAAGGCTCCCAAGTCACATATGTTTAAAGGCATCCGTGACGCCCAAGAAGCGGAGAACTTCTTGTGGCACTTGGAAAATTACTTCAAGTGTAGTTCGGTAAAGAGTGACAAAAACAAGATCAACATTTTCCTGTTGTATCTTCAAGGCTTGTCAGAGTGTAAACCTTATAAACTTAAAGAGTATAATTGAAGTACCCATTGAATTGAGTTTCAATTTTTGAAGTTTGTGGCTTGATATTTGCATTTTATTTGCAATAGAGGAGCGCCGAGTAAATTAGGTCAAACTAGGCATGCAAGTTAGTTGCACAATTTTTTTCCAAATAGAAAAAAATTATTGCAATTAGTGAATATAAAAAAAAGAATGAGTTTATTCATTAAAATTGTGAGTACATATATGTTTATCCCTTGATTCCCCTCTCATAAGATTACTCCACGATTCAAAGGGTATTAGTGTCACCCAAACTACGATGATGTGGACCTTCTTAGGATTTATTTGATCTTTGTGAAAGGATTTTACTGATCTTGTTAAAGTATTTGGTTGTGAAGAAAAGTGCGCACATATCTTTAACACTTCATGAATATATGAAATTTGAGAGATGCATATTCAAAGAAATATAAGCACTTTATATCAGTGTTATATAAGTGTGAGCTAGAGTTTAGGGTAAGTAGTCTTCAAAAACCCTAAATGAAATTGGATTCATCTTGTAGAGTCCCACAAAATTTTGATGTCTCAAATGTCAAGTTTTTGTCCCATGAATTTTTTTGGGACGCATAGTTCACTTAATAATCTTGCTTGATACAGTTTTATTGATTGAGGTCTAATCAACTATTCCAGAAGAGGTCTTATGCTTAGAAATGTTGTATCTGTGTCGAAGCCAATATTAACAAGGATCTCTCTCTAGCAGGGGACTAAAAATCATCTCCAAGCACCTTTGGGAAAGTAGTTCCACTCTCCCATCTAAACGTGGACACATTATATAATTTCTCGAAATCCTTAAAAGTACAACATAGCCTCTGTAGATCTAGCGAGGCATGAAGAATGTGCTCATGCAGGCTAGCCTTAACTGCAGGTTGAGCATAACATTTATTTTTTACAAAAGTAGACAGCAAATAAGAAATTAGTCTTGGAATCAGTCTCGAATATGTGTTGTTATATCATATTATAGAATTACATCTCCAAGAAATTCCAAGTGCTAATAGCATCTTGGTATCTCAGGTAGCATGTAAGATCCTTGAGTTAGAGCTTTAACAAACAACGAAGAGTCACAAAACTTGTAAAGTAGCAGTGATTTCCAATTACCGTATATTGACTAGCTTCTCAACATTCACGAGGAAGTTCCTTAGCATAGGTGCGTCAATAAAATCAATGTCCATCGAGATCCATTTATATAAATGATAAAGTTGCTACTTCCGTGCCTGAGCTGAGGTACGTACCTATAAGTGACTAACCACATTATAATCTCCTACTTTACCCGATTATACATTTCTACCGAAGGCAAAATCTTTGAAAAATTTTTGAACTTGAGAATTATCCCTAGTTATGAACCCCATTTTAAGATTTAATGGTTCATTACGGATAAATCTCAAAATTTTACGAGCACATCCAAGCTTGAACAATGCAACACTCCAAATTATTTTAGTTTTCTTAATGTTGAAAGACCCTCATGATGATTTTCATAAGTCTTAAACAAATGTATACTGATAGAATATTTGAGAAAAGAGTCTCCTAGTTACCTAAGTGATTCCAAATGAAACTTCTACATGCATTTCTTTGTTGTCAACACTTTCAAAACCTTATCTGTTGGGATAAAATATTTTAGTTTGCCCTATAAAGTCCAAAGGTTCTAGAAGACAGATAGTTATTGGCGAAAGATTCTTGTCCTAAAGAATCTTATGAATCTAAGGTATACACGTATGGGAGTGAATTTGTTCGGGTGAAATATAACAGATTCACTGCCATACGTGTATACCTTAGAATTCATAATATTCTCAAGGTTTGGAATCTCTCCTAATGCCTATCTGTCGTGCTACAACCTTAAGATTTTATATGGGAAGCAGTCATGCAGAATAAACTTGAACTGCAAGCAAAAACTTTCTATCCCAATTGCTAAGGTTTTGGAAGTAATGACAACAAAAAAATGACTCTAGAAGTTACATTTGGAATAACTTGGGAAACTTGGAGACTCTATTCTCAAATGTGATGTTATATACAATTCTTTAAGACTTATGAAAGTTATCACGAGGGTTTTCTCAAAATTAAGAAAAATAAAATCATTTCCAATGTTACACTGTGCAAGTTTGGATGTGCTCGTAAAATATCAAAATGCATCTATAACCATTCAATCTTAAAATGTGAATCATTCCTAATGATAATTCTCGAGTTCATTACTTTGGTTAAAAGTTCCTATTGCCTTCAATAAAAATTTATAGTAGGCTAAGACAAACTATTAGAAATAGTAAGAAGTAGTTGATGTGGTTGAGGCACTAATAGGTTCCTACCTCAACTTGTGTGGGGAAGTAGCGGCTTTATCATTTATGAAATGACATTTGTTGCACAGTAATTTTTTAGATACACCTATGACAAGACACTTCCCTATGAATGCTGAGAAACAAGTTAATATGTCTGGTACTTTGAATCCCTGCTACATTACAAGTAGCATGATCCTTAACTGCATGTTGAAGCTCTAACTCAAGGATCATACAAGCTACATGAGATTCCACGATTATATAAACACTAGGAATTCTTGGAGATACAATGCTAGATTATGTTGTTACAACATATATCTATTTCAACTATTCAAATTGACTCCATGACTAATTATTGATTTGATGTATGCTTCTATTAACAATGAATGATATGCTCAATCTGCAGAAAAAGGTTGGCATGCACAAGCACCTTCTTTTTCATGCCTCGCCAAATTTGCAAAGACTGTACTGTTGAGGTTTGTTGAAAATCGGATGTTTTGTTTACGTTCGTATGAGAGGCTGAAACTATTGCCAATTTGTTTTATAAAATCAGAAATTATTGATTCTAATAAATTATTCAGAAACATGAATTAACTGAAATTTATAGAACCAGTAAGAGAGATGAACAAAAATTTAATTCAAAAAAAAGTAAAATTTGTAAAAAAAACATACCGGAATCTTAAAAACCTTTTGAATTGGAAAAAGAACAAGTCAACTGAACTCACAATGTACCCTTAAGGAAATTATTCCCCTCTAGTATCCGAGGTTTAATTTTGAATATAACCTCCTAGGGTAAAATATATATTAATAAGCATAGTGTAGATACAAAAAACTGTACTTCAGTGAACCAATCCATAGTAGGAAAGTACACAAAGGAAATGTCCCGACCCAAAACCGGGCCGCGACCGGCACCCACACTTACCCTCCTATGTGAGCGAACCAACCAATCTAAACCTTGACATTTTAACCATAATGAACAAAATACGATGCGGAAGACTTAAACTCATTAATAAAAAGACAATTCAATAACTTCTAAAATTCAACATCTATTATTCCCCAAAATCTGGAAGTCATCACCACAAGAACATCTATGATCAAATTACTAAACTAAGAGTATTCTAAGAACTAAAACAAATAAAAGCTAGTCTATGCCGAAACTTCAAGGCATCAAGACATGAGGAAGGAGATCCAGTCCAAGCTAGAAGCATTAGCTCACCCTGAAGATCCGGTGTGACGAAGACTGGCTAGAATTACTGTTGAGTCGAAGATGACGGCACGTTTGCTGCATTCCACAATATACAAGAAGAAAACATAAAAGTAGGGGGTCAGTACAACCACAAGTACTGAGTAGGTATCATCGGCCAACTCAAAATAGAAAGCAATATATCTCAGATAACATCATAAAATCATCTAATATTCTTAACATGTGATAGCAACAAGTATAAACATCATTTATAGCATCACCGAACATATCTGTGAGGACTCAAGCCTCCATACCATACTCATTTGGGATACATGTTCTTTAGATTGAGTATATTAGCATCTTTCAAGATTCATTATCTTTATTCCTCTTGTGTCGGTACGTGACACTCCGATCCCCTACTACTATGTGTCGGAACGTGACACTCCGATCCCCTACTACTATGTGTCGGAACGTGACACTCCGATCCCCTACATCTACGTGTCGGTTCGTGACACCCGTCCCACTAATTCTATGTGTCGGTACGTGACACTCCGATCCCCTACATCTACGTGTCGGTTCGTGACACCCGTCCCACTAATTCTATGTGTCGGTACGTGACACTCCGATCCCCTACATCTACGTGTCGGTTCGTGACACCCGTCCCACTAATTCTATGTGTCGGTACGTGACACTCCGATCCCCTACATCTACGTGTCGGTTCGTGACACCCGTCCCACTAATTCTATGTGTCGGTACGTGACACTCCGATCCCCTACATCTACGTGTCGGTTCGTGACACCCGTCCCACTAATTCTATGTGTCGGTACGTGACACTCCGATCCCCTACATCTACGTGTCGGTTCGTGACACCCGTCCCACTAATTCTATGTGTCGGTACGTGACACTCCGATCCCCTACATCTACGTGTCGGTTCGTGACACCCGTCCCACTAATTCTATGTGTCGGTACGTGACACTCCGATCCCCTACATCTACGTGTCGGTTCGTGACACCCGTCCCACTAATTCTATGTGTCGGTACGTGACACTCCGATCCCCTACATCTACGTGTCGGTTCGTGACACCCGTCCCACTAATTCTATGTGTCGGTACGTGACACTCCGATCCCCTACATCTACGTGTCGGTTCGTGACACCCGTCCCACTAATTCTATGTGTCGGTACGTGACACTCCGATCCCCTACATCTACGTGTCGGTTCGTGACACCCGTCCCACTAATTCTATGTGTCGGTACGTGACACTCCGATCCCCTACATCTACGTGTCGGTTCGTGACACCCGTCCCACTAATTCTATGTGTCGGTACGTGACACTCCGATCCCCTACATCTACGTGTCGGTTCGTGACACCCGTCCCACTAATTCTATGTGTCGGTACGTGACACTCCGATCCCCTACATCTACGTGTCGGTTCGTGACACCCGTCCCACTAATTCTATGTGTCGGTACGTGACACTCCGATCCCCTACATCTACGTGTCGGTTCGTGACACCCGTCCCACTAATTCTATGTGTCGGTACGTGACACTCCGATCCCCTACATCTACGTGTCGGTTCGTGACACCCGTCCCACTAATTCTATGTGTCGGTACGTGACACTCCGATCCCCTACATCTACGTGTCGGTTCGTGACACCCGTCCCACTAATTCTATGTGTCGGTACGTGACACTCCGATCCCCTACATCTACGTGTCGGTTCGTGACACCCGTCCCACTAATTCTATGTGTCGGTACGTGACACTCCGATCCCCTACATCTACGTGTCGGTTCGTGACACCCGTCCCACTAATTCTATGTGTCGGTACGTGACACTCCGATCCCCTACATCTACGTGTCGGTTCGTGACACCCGTCCCACTAATTCTATGTGTCGGTACGTGACACTCCGATCCCCTACATCTACGTGTCGGTTCGTGACACCCGTCCCACTAATTCTATGTGTCGGTACGTGACACTCCGATCCCCTACATCTACGTGTCGGTTCGTGACACCCGTCCCACTAATTCTATGTGTCGGTACGTGACACTCCGATCCCCTACATCTACGTGTCGGTTCGTGACACCCGTCCCACTAATTCTATGTGTCGGTACGTGACACTCCGATCCCCTACATCTACGTGTCGGTTCGTGACACCCGTCCCACTAATTCTATGTGTCGGTACGTGACACTCCGATCCCCTACATCTACGTGTCGGTTCGTGACACCCGTCCCACTAATTCTATGTGTCGGTACGTGACACTCCGATCCCCTACATCTACGTGTCGGTTCGTGACACCCGTCCCACTAATTCTATGTGTCGGTACGTGACACTCCGATCCCCTACATCTACGTGTCGGTTCGTGACACCCGTCCCACTAATTCTATGTGTCGGTACGTGACACTCCGATCCCCTACATCTACGTGTCGGTTCGTGACACCCGTCCCACTAATTCTATGTGTCGGTACGTGACACTCCGATCCCCTACATCTACGTGTCGGTTCGTGACACCCGTCCCACTAATTCTATGTGTCGGTACGTGACACTCCGATCCCCTACATCTACGTGTCGGTTCGTGACACCCGTCCCACTAATTCTATGTGTCGGTACGTGACACTCCGATCCCCTACATCTACGTGTCGGTTCGTGACACCCGTCCCACTAATTCTATGTGTCGGTACGTGACACTCCGATCCCCTACATCTACGTGTCGGTTCGTGACACCCGTCCCACTAATTCTATGTGTCGGTACGTGACACTCCGATCCCCTACATCTACGTGTCGGTTCGTGACACCCGTCCCACTAATTCTATGTGTCGGTACGTGACACTCCGATCCCCTACATCTACGTGTCGGTTCGTGACACCCGTCCCACTAATTCTATGTGTCGGTACGTGACACTCCGATCCCCTACATCTACGTGTCGGTTCGTGACACCCGTCCCACTAATTCTATGTGTCGGTACGTGACACTCCGATCCCCTACATCTACGTGTCGGTTCGTGACACCCGTCCCACTAATTCTATGTGTCGGTACGTGACACTCCGATCCCCTACATCTACGTGTCGGTTCGTGACACCCGTCCCACTAATTCTATGTGTCGGTACGTGACACTCCGATCCCCTACATCTACGTGTCGGTTCGTGACACCCGTCCCACTAATTCTATGTGTCGGTACGTGACACTCCGATCCCCTACATCTACGTGTCGGTTCGTGACACCCGTCCCACTAATTCTATGTGTCGGTACGTGACACTCCGATCCCCTACATCTACGTGTCGGTTCGTGACACCCGTCCCACTAATTCTATGTGTCGGTACGTGACACTCCGATCCCCTACATCTACGTGTCGGTTCGTGACACCCGTCCCACTAATTCTATGTGTCGGTACGTGACACTCCGATCCCCTACATCTACGTGTCGGTTCGTGACACCCGTCCCACTAATTCTATGTGTCGGTACGTGACACTCCGATCCCCTACATCTACGTGTCGGTTCGTGACACCCGTCCCACTAATTCTATGTGTCGGTACGTGACACTCCGATCCCCTACATCTACGTGTCGGTTCGTGACACCCGTCCCACTAATTCTATGTGTCGGTACGTGACACTCCGATCCCCTACATCTACGTGTCGGTTCGTGACACCCGTCCCACTAATTCTATGTGTCGGTACGTGACACTCCGATCCCCTACATCTACGTGTCGGTTCGTGACACCCGTCCCACTAATTCTATGTGTCGGTACGTGACACTCCGATCCCCTACATCTACGTGTCGGTTCGTGACACCCGTCCCACTAATTCTATGTGTCGGTACGTGACACTCCGATCCCCTACATCTACGTGTCGGTTCGTGACACCCGTCCCACTAATTCTATGTGTCGGTACGTGACACTCCGATCCCCTACATCTACGTGTCGGTTCGTGACACCCGTCCCACTAATTCTATGTGTCGGTACGTGACACTCCGATCCCCTACATCTACGTGTCGGTTCGTGACACCCGTCCCACTAATTCTATGTGTCGGTACGTGACACTCCGATCCCCTACATCTACGTGTCGGTTCGTGACACCCGTCCCACTAATTCTATGTGTCGGTACGTGACACTCCGATCCCCTACATCTACGTGTCGGTTCGTGACACCCGTCCCACTAATTCTATGTGTCGGTACGTGACACTCCGATCCCCTACATCTACGTGTCGGTTCGTGACACCCGTCCCACTAATTCTATGTGTCGGTACGTGACACTCCGATCCCCTACATCTACGTGTCGGTTCGTGACACCCGTCCCACTAATTCTATGTGTCGGTACGTGACACTCCGATCCCCTACATCTACGTGTCGGTTCGTGACACCCGTCCCACTAATTCTATGTGTCGGTACGTGACACTCCGATCCCCTACATCTACGTGTCGGTTCGTGACACCCGTCCCACTAATTCTATGTGTCGGTACGTGACACTCCGATCCCCTACATCTACGTGTCGGTTCGTGACACCCGTCCCACTAATTCTATGTGTCGGTACGTGACACTCCGATCCCCTACATCTACGTGTCGGTTCGTGACACCCGTCCCACTAATTCTATGTGTCGGTACGTGACACTCCGATCCCCTACATCTACGTGTCGGTTCGTGACCCCGTCCCACTAATTCTATGTGTCGGTACGTGACACTCCGATCCACTAAATCTACGTGTCGGTACGTGACACTCCGATCCCCTACATCTACGTGTCGGTACGTGACACTCCGATCCCCTACATCTACGTGTCGGTTCTTGAATCCCGTCCCACTAATTCTATGTGTCGGTACGTGACACTCCGATCCCCTACATCTACGTTTCGGTTCGTGACACCCGTCCCACTAATTCTACGTGTCGGTACGTGACACTCCGATCCACTAATCTTGTTCTATTAATTCATCAAGCCTTCTTTTATACCAAGGCATTATCATCTCATTACTTCAGTTCATCAAGCCTTCTTTTATATCAAGGCATCATGATTAAAAAGAGATTAGGTTTTTATCAAGATTTGGGATTCAATAGCTTCATCATGCTTATTTCATCACAATCATATATATAAAAATCACATCATGCATGCACACAATTAAGCATATAGAAGACTTTATAATACTACCCAACACATATCATTCGCTATTAAGAGTTTACTACGAATAGCATAAAACCATAACCTACCTCCACCGAAGATTCGTGATCAAGCAAGCAAATTTCCCAAAAGCTTGTGTTTTTCCCTTCGTTCGTTTCTCTCTCTCTATCAATCGTGCGTTCTCTTTTTCTGTTCTTTTTCTTTTTCTTATTCAAACCCTCTTTCTTTTACCCTAATTACCATATAATTAAGTATAAAGATGGTAATAATATCCCACTAATTAACTCAAGGTTACCTCTTTTAACCCCCAAGTAATTAGACTTATAATCCTTAACCCTCTAACTTTATAATTAAAGTAGGAATAGTCCAAAACGTCCCTTAAAACGTGTAAAGAAATCCGACTCCACCTGGGATTACGCAACCTGTGACGGCCCGTCGTGCCTGCGACGGTCCGTCATGCAGGTTCGTCATGGACTCAATTTGTTTAAGGAGTCTGTGACGGCCCGTCGTGCCTACGACGGTCCGTCCTGCACTTCGTCGCCAAGTTCAGAGAGTCGATTTCAGTACCCAAATTTCAGAAGTCTAAGTATTCTGGAACGAGACACCTGCGACGGTCCGTCGTGCCCACGACGGTTCGTCCTGCAGGTCCGTCGCCAAGTTCAGAGAGTCGATTTCAGTACCCAAATTTCAGAAGTCTAAGTCTTTTGGAACGAGACACCCTCGACGGCCCGTCGTGTCCATGACGGTCCGTCGTGGGTTCCGTCGACTCACACAGTTTTTCCAGAAATAAAATCTGCAGCTCAAAACGACTAAACAGGTCGTTACAGGAAAATGTGTGCAGACGATGAAGAAAAAGAAGATCATAAAATTAGTAAGGAAATATTCTGAAGAATGAGTTGTATTTTTAGGCAATAAGAATAGGTTCCGAAAGGTTGCAACCCTTTCAGAATTCACATGACCATTAATGAAAGTTTGCAACCGTTCAAATGGTACTGAATGTTCCTAAAAGTTGCAACCTTTTAGAACAGTCATGGTGTAAAATTTAAATAAAATGGGAAAGTTCAAATAAAATGGGTCGCGCACGGATCCGAGTTAGGCCGGGTTAGTCAACTAAAAAGTTTAAATATTTCGTCTAATTTTCAACTTCTGTTATCAACTAATTAATTGAAAACATTTTTGGTTAATTAATTAATTAATTAAATAATTAATTAAAATATAATTTGTTTAAAGAATAATCTCTCGATCATTTGCCGAAGACAAAGCCGATGCCGAAGCTGAGACGAGCAAGCGACAACGACGACGGCGCGAGGGGGTCCCTCTTTCCAACCCTTTTGACAATTAATAGGAGTGTTTATGTATTTAAATTCTCCTATTTTTCTTTTCACCACCGATGAGGGACAAATACCTTTTCATTAAAGCATATGAGGACTTTTCAAATTCCCAACTCTTCAAGTTCTCAACATTTCAAATTCCTCTCTTTCCCTCTATTTCCCAAAAATTCTTGCTACATACCCCACAGTCCACCACATTGATGGGGAATGGTTATAACATAGGAATGAACGGACAATTGTGTACTTTATAGTCATGAATTAATTGCATCTGAATAAGTAGGATTCCCTTTGGACTTTCCGTAGTGAACATATGTCGGATATAATCGGTCAATCGATATATGTGATATCTTTGAACCGTCAAACTTTCGTGTATACCTAGATAACCATATGTCGCACAATTAACCTTTTACTGTTTATGGTTCTTACTGTTGTGTTCATTTCAGCCATGAACACCTCCTGGTTTCATGAGTGTATAGAGAATAGGATTTTGACATAAAATTCTCTTTGACGCGGCTTCCACTTCACACTCACATAGGTGATTTCTAGCCGTGTCATCTCGTATATACACTATTTTGTCAAATCTACCAAACTTCGCAAATCATTTAAAAAATTAAGCTTTATTACCTCATTAACAAGCCTTAAAGTCTTAACCTTGTTCCTGAACATTGTCTTCATCATGAAAATGGATAAAGTTAATTGACGAGGTCGAACCGTCAGCCACAACTTTGTTTTTCTCCATGAATCTAGCTCTTGGGATCTCCACTCTGCTAGATAGAGTTACCATCATGCTGACTTGTCCTAAGACGTAAACTCATTCCCTTAGATGATCTTTTAACTGCCTCTCTCACTAGGACTTTTGTTAGTAGATCTGACACTTAATGTCTTGATTTTACATAGTCAATTGTGATAATTCCACTAGAGAGCAGTTGTCTTACGGTGTCATGTCTCAATCGTATATGACGAGATCTCCCACTGTACATAACGCTCCCTACCCTGCCTATTGCTGCTTGACTATCGCAATGTATGCAAATAGGTCCAATAGGTTTGGGCCAGAATGGAATATCCTCTAGGAAATTTCGGAGCCATTCAGCTTCTTCACCAGCCTTATACAAAGCAATGAATTCAGATTCCATTGTTGAGCGAGCAATACATGTCTGTTTGGAAGATTTCCAAGAGGCTGCTCCTCCACCAAGTATGGATACATAACGTCTCCTGGATTTTACATCATTTGAAAAGGTGATCCAATTTGCATCACTATATCCTTCAATCACAGCAGGATATTGATTATAATTCAAAACATAATGTTGTGTATATTTTAGATAACCTAACACACGTTTCACTGCCAACCAGTGAGTTTGATTCGGATTACTAGCGAACCGACTCAGTTTACTAATAGCACATGCTATATCTAGTTGCGTACAATTCATAATATACATCATCAAACTTCCCAACACTCTGGCATATTCCAGTTGAGATTCCTTCATTCTTTTTAAATGTACAACTTAAATCAAATGGACTTTTGACAACATTGAAATTCATGTACTTGAACTTATCCAATACATTTTCAATATAACGAGATTGAGATAATGCTAGTCCCTAAGGAGTTTTGATAATCCTGACCTCTAAGATAATATCAGCAACTCCTAAGTCCTTCATATCGAACTTGCTGGACATCATGCGCTTAGTATCATTTATATCGTCAATGTCTTTACTCATTATTAACATGTCATCGACATACAAAAAAACAATGACTTCATGATTCATAACATTTTTAATGTAAGCACATTTATCACATTCCTTAATCTTGAATCCATTTGCCAACATTATTTGGTCAAATTTAGCATGTCATTGTTTGGGTTTTTGCTTGAGTCCATAAAGTGATTTCAGAAGTCTACGCACTTTCTTTTCTTGAGCAGGAACTATAAACCCTTCAAGTTGTTCATTGTAAATTTCTTCCTCCAACTCTCCATTTAAGAAAGTTGTCTTTACACCCATTTGGTTTTTTTAAGATCATGCATTGCTGCTATTGCTATTAACATCCTAATTGATGTTATCATTGTTACTTGAGAGTATGTGTCAAAGTATTCCAGACCTTCCTTTGTCTGTACCCTTTGACTACGAGTCTAGCCTTATATTTGTCAATAGTCCCATCACATTTCATTTTCTTTTTAAAGATCCACTTTGATCCTAAAGGTTTATTTCCTTGAGGAAGATCAGCCAATTTCCAAGTGTGATTACTTAAAATTGATTTGATCTCACGAATAACTGTTTTTTTCCAATAAGTTGACTCAAACGAAGACATAACTGCTTTAAGTGTTTGAGGCTCATTTTCAAGCAGTAATGCTACAAAATCTGGTCCGAAATAGCAGATTTTTGATGGCGAGTACTACGCCTAGGTTCCTCACTAGTTAGAATATTTTCCATTGTTTCTTCTCGTGGTCGTTTAGGTCTTTCATTTGTTGACTCACTTTCTATTTTATACAGATAAATGTTTTCGAAAAATTCTGCATTATTTGATTTAATTATTGTATTAATATGGATCTCATGATTATAAGATTTGTGAACTAAAAGCCGACAGGCTTTACTGTTCACAGCATACCCAATAAAGACACAATCTAGTGTTTTGGGTCTAATTTTTACCCTCTTCGGTAATGGAACCTCTACCTTGGCTAAACACCCCCACACTTTGAAATATTTTAAGTTGGGTTTCATTCCTTTCCACAAATCATATGGGAATGATTGTGTTTTTCGACGGGGTACGCTATTGAGTATTTTATTATCTGTAAGTCTGGCTTCCCCCAAAAGGTTTCGTGGTGAACCAGAATTGATCATTAAGGCATTCATCATTTCCATTAATGTTCTGTTCTTCCGTTGTTCTAAACCATTTGACTGTGGTGTATAAGGTGCAGTAGTTTGATGAATAATACCATATTCAAAATATATCTCTTCAAAAGGATATTCATATTCTCCACCCCTATCACTCCGAGTCATTTTTATCTTTAGATTCAATCGGTTCTCCACTTCATTTTTGTATTGCTTAAATGCATCAATTGTTTCATCCTTACTATTAAGCAAATATACATAACAAAATTGAGTGCAGTTATCAATAAAAGTTATAAAATACTTTTTCCCACCACAACAGGGTGTTGACTTCATATCGCATATATCTGTGCGAATTAAGTCTAAAGTATTAGAATTTCTTTCAACAGACTTATCAGGATGTTTAACAAATTTACTTTCCACACAAATTTCGCATTTCAATTTATCACATTTAAAATCAGGCAATAGTTCTATATTAACAAATTTTCGCAAGGCTTTGTAATTTACATGTCCCAAACGGGCATGCCATAAATTATTTAACTCGAATAAGTAAACACATGCATAATTTTTATTAGTACTGTCAACAACCATTACATTCAGTTTGAAAAGACCCTTATTGAGGAAGACCTTTCCTATGAATATTTCATTCTTACTTGTTACAACTTTATTTCTAACTAGGACACACTTAAACCAATTCTTAACGAGTAGTGCAGCATAAACTAAATTCTTTCTATTAGTAGGGACATGCAGAACATTGTTCAAAGTCAACACCTTGTTGGATGTAATTTTCAACATTTCTTTCCCAGTTCTTGCAATCCTTGTTTTTACTGTGTTTCCCATGAAAAAATCTTCATCGTACTCAGCAGGATTGTACGTTGTAAATGCTTCTTTTGCAGACCAAATATGTCTATTGGCACCTGAGTCGAGAAACCACTCCTTGTGATTTCAGACTAAGTTACACTCCGAGGTCATTGCACACAAGCCATCTGCATCTTCCATCTTCTCCATGATGTTTGCTTGACTTTTTCCTTTGCCTTTAAACTCTCATATTTTTCTTTCCACCACCGATGAGAGACAAATGCCTTTTAATTAAATCATAACAGGACTTTTCAAGTTCCCAACTGTTCAAGTTCTCAACTTTTCAAATTCCTCTCTTTTCCTCTATTTCCCATCTTCTGGCTACATACCTAACAAAAACTACTTCCAAAATGTGTTTGGAGATATTATCAGGTTCGTTGTTAGTGCGATCTTTGTTGATTCTAGATCCAAAAACTCGACATTCGTAGACATCAAATTTGTGTGGAACTCTACTAGATGAGTCAAATTTCAATTAGGCCTTCTTGAAAACTACTCCTAGCTTACACTATATAAAGTGTAATATATCCCTTAGAGAGGGATCTTGAAAATTTCATAAATTCATGAAATATTTACAAAGATATCAAGATGTGGGTGGACTCTTCCTTATAACCAAATTCATGAAAAAAAAGATCCATAGAAACCTATTTACATGGATATCAAATAAAATTCATTTAAGGTGCAAATTATACTTTAGAAGAATCAAGAGAGGGATTAAATTGTACAAAAATTATTAATTAATAAAATATTCTTGTTTCATCATATTTATTTTGTGGTCGGAGTTTATTTTCCATAAATAAGATTTAGTACAATCAAATTTTGTCTCCTTGAACCTAACAAATATTTACAATTCCTTTTGGGGTTTGATTAGTTAGATCGTAGTTGATTAATTGTTAAAATTCGTTAGAAATTGAAGAAAAAAAATGAATATTCGTAGATCAAATCATTCATTCCGTAGTCTGATAGATCTTTTGAAGAAATTAATTAATCAGACGAGACTAAAGATAGATCAAGTGCCTTTGGGGTCATCTCTTACCTTCTATGTAGTATTTATCTCCCCAAAGCTTGGATATGCACACAGAAGAGGAGGCCTTATGTTTAAAAATGTATTAAGTATCTTTTTCAAAGCTAGAATCAACAAAGATCGCACCAATAAAGTACTTAACAACATCCCCAACCACATTTGGGAAAGTAGTTTCACTCTCCCATCCAAACGTAGACACAATATCCAATTTCTAAAAAATCTCAACTGTATAACATATCTGCCTTTACAGATCTGGCGAGGCATGAAGAATGTGCTCATGCAGTCTAGCTTTAACTGCAGATTGAGTACATCATTCATTATATACAAAAACAGACCACAAATAAGTAATTACTCTTGTAATCAGCCTCGAATATTTTAAATATAGATATGTTGTAATAACATAATCTAGCATTACATCTCCAATAAATTTCAAGTGCTAATAGCATCGTGGAATCTCATGTAGTATGTATGATCCGTGAGTTAGCGTTTGAACAAGCAGCGAAGGGTCGTGAAACTTGAAGTGTAGAAGTGATTTCTAAGTACCGTACATCGACTAGCTTCTTAGCATTCATGATGAAGTGCCTTATGATAGGTGCATCAATAATATAAATGTCCATCCCGATCCATTTCATAAATGATAAAGCTGCTATGTTGCCCGTCGGAGCTGAGGTAGGCACCTGCTAGTGCCTCAACCACATCAACTACTCTCTTGTTTCTAATCTCCTATACTTTACCCTACAACACATTTCTACTGAAGGCATCAAGAAATTTTTGTCAAGTTGTAAACTTGTGGATTATCACTAGGAATTGTCCACACTTTAAGATAGAATGATTCAGTACGGATAAATCTCAGAATTTTATGAGCACATCTAAGTTTGAACTATTCAACATTTGAAATGATTTTATTTTTCTTAATGTTGAGAATACCCACATGATAATTTTCATAAGTCTTACACGATTGTATACTAATAGCATATATGAGAAAAGAGTCCCCAAGCTTTTCAAGTGATTCCAAATAAAAATTCTGGAGACATTTCTTTGTTGTCATTACATCCAAAATCTCAGCGGTTGGGATACAAAAATTTACTTGGTGGTAATTCAAAATCATTCTTTTAAAGTTTATTCGGCATGGATGCTTTCCCTATAAGGTCTACAGGTTCTAGCACGGTTGATAGTTATCGTTGACGTCAAGAATCTTATGAATTCTAGGTATACACATATGGTAGTGAATCCTCAAACTCCGCCGAACAGATTCACTGCTATATGTATATACCTTAGAAATCATAAGATTCTCGAGTTCAAGAATATTTTGCCAATAACTATCTGTCGTGCAAAAACCTTTAGACTTTATTGGGGAAGCATTCATACTTAATAAACTTGAAAAGAATACTTTCGGATCATTGCAAACTAAAACGTTGTATCCCAACTGGTAAGATTTTGGAAGGAATGACAACAAAGAAATGCCTCTAGAAGTTTCATTCGGAATCACTTGGGAAACTTGGAGACTCTTTTCTCAAATGTGATGTTAGCATGAGGGTTTACTCAGAATTAAGAAAATAAAATCATTTCCAAGGTTACACTTTGCAACTTTGGATACGCTCGTAAAATATGAAATTTATGCATAATGAACCATTTGATCTTCTAATGTGCATCATTCCTGATGATAATTCTCAAGTTCTTCGACAAAGAGTTCCCTTTGCCTTCAATAAAAAGGTATAGTAGGCTAAGGCATACGATTAGAAATAGTAAGAAGTAGTTAATGTGGTGGAGGAAGTAATAGGTGCCTACTTCAGCTCGAGTGAAGAAGTTGCGACTTTACCATTTATGAATTTGATTGGGTTGATTCAGAGAATCTAGTTAATGTCTAATACTTTGAAACCTTGCTACTTACAAGTTCCATGATTATTCATGGCTTGTTGAAACTCTTACTCACGGATCATATTCCACAATGATATTAACACTAGGAATTCTAGGCGATGCAGTGCTAGATTATGTTGGTGCAACACATATCTATTTCAAATATTCGAACTGACTCCATGACTAATTAATGATTTGAGGTAAGCTTCTGTAAACAATGAATAATATGCTCTATCTGCATTTAAGACTCTCATGCACAAGCACCTTCTTCATGCCTCGTGAAATCTGCAAAGACTGTTATGTGGTACTATTGAGTATTTTTGAGAAATTGGATCATGTGTCTACATTCAGATGGGAATCTGAAACGTGCTTGGAGATGTTGTTGGGTCCTCTATTAGTGTGATCCCTTATGACCTCTCCTGGAACCGTTGATTACACCTCAAAGAGTAAACTCCAACTTATAAGAGACTTAAGTGATCTATGTGCACATAAAGGTTATTTAAAAGAGAAATCAGTTTCATCATGAGATAGAGACTCGACATTTGTAGACATCAAAATTGTGTGGGACTCTACAAGATGAGTCCAACTTCATTTAGAATTCTTGAAGACTAATCCTAATTCTTGAAGACTAATCCTAACTCACACTATAAAAAGGGTACTATATCCCTTAGAGAGGGATCTCGAAAATTTCATAAATTCTTGGAACATTTACAAATAGATCAAGATGTTCGTGGACTCAATGTGACCTCAAATCCATCATGAAAGTCCACAAATCCTCTTTACATAAGTTCAAATAATATCCATTTTAGGTGCAAATTTTCCTACAGAAGAATCAAGAAATGCACAAATTGTACTCAAATTGTTAATTAGTAACATTTTCTTCTTTCTTCATATTTATTTCTTAGTTGGAGTTTATTTTCAATACATAAAATTTGTTACAAAGAAATAGTATCCTAGAACCCTAACTAAAATTTATAATTTATTTGTCGTTTTATCAGTTTGATCCGAGTTGAAGAATTGGTCAGAATCCATTCGACATTGTTTAAAGAACTAAATGTTCATTGATCAAATCCTTCACTGAATAGTCAAATCGATCGTTTGACGAAATTAATTAACAAGAGAGAGTAAAGATAGATCAAGTGTCTTTAGGGTCATATCATACCTTCTAAGTAGTATTTATCGCCAAATAGATAGATATACACACAGATTTACTGAAGTTCAACTTCAAATTGTTTCTTGTGAGTTGTCATGAGATGTTACAAAATGTGGAGTTGGTGGAGTCCGACAGAGTAGATTACACTACTTTTCATATGTTGGGGCTATCTAGGAAGTGGTGGCAGTCTGATGTCGATACTAGAACAACATGTTCATTCCCAGTAACTTCAGTTTGAGAACTTGACTTAAGATGGTATTTCAGATCGATTTTTGAAAAGATTTCATGCATTGTCTCACCATGCTTTGGTGATTTTACCAGATGAGACTAAGAATATTTTAATACATGAGAAGTTTGACTTATTATATCCGTTGAAGCAACTTATTACACAACCTTGTCTGAAGCTTCTTATCAAAAAGCAGTCAAAGGTGGTCATGGAGCTTATGCGCCGCATGGAATTTAGGGATTTGGCAGACAAGAAGTCTTGCCCTTGTTGTTATTTTAGTAGTACCTCATCTGGAGGGGGATCATTAAGGAGGTATATTCATCCTCGGTTCACTATACATGTTGATGTAGTTATGTAACTTTCTGAGGGATGTAATATTGGACAAAGTTTCTACAACTTGGGTCAAGACTTATCAGGGTTGCTATTAAAGGTTTTTAGGTTACGGTGACCATTCAATGTATTTGGAATTTTCTTAGTACATGCTGGTTCCTAGTCCTACTATGAGTGTGGTGAGTTTGGAAATATCAATACATATTCCTCCAGACTTGGAGCAGGAGGCCGACATCAATAATGTTTGAATAATGTTTTGTAACGTTGTTGATTCATTTCTGTTTTTACAAAATAAAGTTTGGAAAGTTCTTTCTTTAAAAATGAGTAAAATATTCAAATTCAACTTGGAAAAAATGAACAATTTCATAGCAAAACACTAATATTATAAAAAGAAATGTATTTAAAAAAAAGTGAATATAATTTATATACCATGACTTTTATGAGAAAATAACAATGAACAAGAAAACGCTTATTTCTTTTTACCTCATTCGCCTTAAATGGTCTTGATTCATTCATTTCATATTTGATCAAATTAATATTTTTTATGAATCTAACAACTACTCATTAATGCAAGGTATGTCTATTTGAAGAAGAAAAAAATTGGATCATAATTTACCAAGTGATTTAGATCTTCTAAAATAACACTCAAAACTTTTCTTTAAAAATGGAGATAGTTGAAGAAGATATCGTGTTGGCATGTTCAGCGCGACGTCATGAATTAGAAAATCAGAAATGATGGCTGCAACATTCTCACATTCCATTTGAAATTGACATTGATGTATTCCCAATTTTCGTAAATAGAATTTTAGGTTTAAGTATAAAAATTTAAAAGGGCGTTGTAAGTGTCAGATCAGTCAAATTTTACTGATGAAGAAGATGATGACAGTGCATTCATAAAGCTGTTACATATAAACTTACAAAGACCTATAGAGATTACTGGACAAACTAAATGTTACTCCATCTTTGTCATAAATATCTGTTTATTTCATTTTAAATATTTTTTACTTAAGATGTTTGAAGAATTATGAGTTTTCACTAATGTTTTGTTTGATCCACATTTATGACGGTTTTTACAGAATAAAAGTAATCTACGAGATACAAAATATATTCAAAGATGTATTTGTTGAGTTAATACGATAATTAAGTTAATTCTAACTATGTTAATTATGTCTAATGCAAAGATATAAAAACATTACGTTTCAAAAGAGAATACATATCCGTTCCACAAAACAAACAAGAGGTTTCTGTAAAAGTGAAGTAATGATCTTTAATGCATTTAATCTTGAAAATCAATTTCTTAAAAAGAAAGAGAAAAATTAACTCTTCTATTTGAAACTCCTCCTCTTGAAATATCTATATAAGAATGAACATTTGTAAGCATAAAAAATATATAATCAACCACAAAGAAAAAGAGAAAAAAAATTCCCTCCTTTCATCATATTCTTTGGATATTTTTGGAAATTTTGTTTCGGGCAACCTCCAAACTCTTAGCCACGAGTGCACGTTTTTTAGAGCAACTGTGGAACCTTGAGAGCGACCGGCTATAACGATTTGCATCAGAGTCAAGCCGAAATTTCTTTCAAAGAAGTGGCTTGCCACGACACAGTATTTGTGATAAGTTTTTTACTACTTTATAATTCCAATATAATATCAATATTGTAGTATTTTTCCCAACAATTTGAAAGCGGTTTTCGTAACATATAATATAGATAAATGGATATTTATTTGAACAAAACTTTTAATGATTTGTCAAAACATGAGCCATTGGATGTAAATAATTCACAAAAGCTTTTAATATTCTTTGAACAATTAGAAGTTGATTATGTTTTATTTAAAGAACCTTATATGAATAGTTCTAACACTAATACTGATTCTAGGTATGTTATAACTGTTGACGATGTTGTTAAAAAGAAGTTTGAAAAGGATAACAAAACTTTTAGAGGACATTTGCTAAATCATATGTCTAATCCTTTGTTTTATTTATGTCTAAACTATAAATATGCCACAGAAATATGGGATAGTTTGGAAAAGAAATATGGTGCTGATGATGCAGGATAGAAAAAATATTTTGTCTGTTAGTGGATTAAATTCCAAATGGTTGATAACTAGTCAATAATGGAACAAGTTCACGAATATGAGAACTTTACTCGTGATGTTCTCAACGAGGACATGAAGATATGTGAGATATTTTAGACTAATGTTCTTCTTAAAAAATTTCCACAATCTTGGGGTGATTATAAAAATCAGTTAAATCATAAGATAAATAATTTAACCCTTCGAGAACCTATAAGTCACATGAGGACCGAAGAGGCTAACCGTCCAAAGATAACATGGAAGAACTTTCTCTTAATTCGTCTAAAGCTAATCTTGTTTAATATTCTGGTACTGTTGTGAAAGACAGGTTAAAAGGAAAACAGAAGAAAGTCTCGAAAAAGGAACTTATGAGGAAGAAAACCAATTCAACAAGCCGGAGAGTCAAATTCAAAAATTTAAGGGTTCTTGTTTTGTTTGTGGAAAAGTTTGTCACAAAAATTTTATGTGCTATCAATGAAAAGGGCGAGACTCAAAGAACGAAGGACAAGGTGATGTCAAAGCCAATAATGTTGAAGGTAATGAAGTGATTGTTGTTGTAGTAGTTCAGGAAAATGTGGTGGCAAATAAAATTGACTTGGTTCTAGACACAAGCGCTTCAAGGCATTTCCATGCCAATAAAGAGTTATTACATGACTTTGAGGATTCTACTGATAGATAGTGTGTATATATGGGTAACTCCACTACTGTTGTAGTAATGGGTAAAGGAAAAGTTTTCCTTGAATTAACTTCTAGAAAGACATTATCCTTGAACTATGTTTTGTATGTTCCCTCCCTCCGTAGAAACATAGTTTCCTGGGCACTTCTCAACAAAGTTGGCCTTAAACTTGTGTTTGAAGCTGATAAAATAATTATGTCTCCCTGAGAAGACTTTGTTGGGAAGGGATATCTTAGTGGAGGATTATTTGTATTAAACATTGTTCAAGAGATTTTCAATAATGCAAGCATTTCAAATTCTGCCTATATTGTTGAGTCTATTAATTTGTGGCATGGAAGACTAGGTCATGTTAATATTGCTTCTATTAAAATGCTCAGAAAATGGAATTAATTCCTATGATAAAAGCTGATGATTTTTCTAAATGCCATGTGTGCGTCGAAGCAAAGCATGGCAAGAAACCTTTCTAATCTATTATTAGTAGAAAGAATGAATTACTTGAACTAACACATTCACGTTTAGAAGATTTCAAGAACACTGTTAGCAAAGTTGGAAAAAGTATTACATTACATTTGTTGATGACTTTTCTAGATACACTAAGATATATCTTTTTTAGTCCAAATATGAAGCTGAAAGAATGTTTTTAAATTTAAAGCAGAAGTGGAAAATCAAGAAGTTTAAATCGGATAGGGGTGGTGAATATAGTACTAAAGCTCTAGAAGATTTTTGTGAGAAAAATTGTATTATACATGAAGTTAGTGCTCCATATACTCCCCAACAAAATGGTTTAGATGAAAAGAAAAATCGAACCCTTAAAGATATGATGAACTCTATGCTTTTAAGCTCTGGTCTATCTAACAATATGTGGGGAGAAACAGTCTTCTCTGTAGGTTATATTCTTAATAGAGTCCCGCATCAGAAGTAAGACTAGACCTCATATGAGTTGTAGAAAGGGTTTGCTCCTAACTTGAAATTTCTGAAAGTGTGTGGGTGTTTGCCTAAGGTTGGTCTACCTGATTTTAAACGAGTAAATGAATGTTCTAAGACTTCTGATACTATCCTTATTGTTTATGCTCAAAATAGTGTTGCATAAAGATTTATGTCTCTAAATGATCATTCTATTAGTGAATCTAGAGATGCGGAATTTTTTGAGTATATTTTTCTTTTGAAAAACAATGTGCCGAGTGATGCGCAAAATAATGCTTCTATGTCTATGTCTATAAATTCGCATGTTGTACCTTCTTCTAGAGTTATTTTCTAATGAGCATTAAAATGAACTTAGGAGGAGTAAGAATCGTAGAATTGAGACAAGTTTTGCTCCTGATTTTATCACTTTTTTCTAAACTGAAAATTTTGATATTAATATTTTAAATGACGAATTAGTGTCTATTTATTTAATAGATGAAGACTCTAAGACTTATGATGAAGCAATGATATCAATAGATGTAATATTTTTGAAAGAGGCTATTAAAAGAGAAATAGACTCCATAGTTTCTAATCACACTTGGGGCTTGTATGATTTACCTAATGGGTGTAAGACCATAAGTAGCAAGTGAATATTTAAGAAGAAATTGAGACATGATTGTACAATTGATAAATATAAGGCTAGACTTGTGATTAGGGGTTTTAACCAAAAGAAAGTTGTGTTATGGTAGGGAAGATGCAATAGACGGAAACAAACAGAACAAGGCAATCCGCCACTTACTGTAAGGAAAGGAATTTGGGAATAAAGAGAAGTAATTTTGTATATAAAGATATGGGATAACTTTGATACTTATTCTCTTGTGACTAAAATAGCGACCATTATAACTTTTATTTCTTTGGCCGCTATTCACGACTTAGTGATACATCAAATGGATGTCAAAACAACATTTCTAAATGGTTATTTAAAGGAATAGATCTATATGACTCAACCTGAGAATTTTGTGGTTCCAGGACAAGAGGATAAAGTATGCAAACTGAGAAAGTCCTTGTATGGACTAAAACATGCACTTTAGAAATGGTATGAAAAATTTAATATCACATTAGTGGACAATGATTTTGTTGTAAATTTATCTGATATATGTGTTTATTCTAAGATGATAGGTTCAGATTGTGTCATTACATGTTTATATGTAGATGACATGTCAATCTTCTGTCCTAATGTGAATTTTATAAATGAGACTAAGAATTTTTTTCTTCTAAATTTTGAATGAAAGACCTTGGTGAAGCAATGTAATTTTGGGAGTTAAAATCAAAGGAACTCTTAATGTTTTCTCTTTGTGTCAGTCTGATTACAATGAAAAGATGTTGAAAAAGTTTGATTGTTTTGATGTAGTTCCAGTGAGAACTCCTTATGATCCTAACATACACTTGAAGAAGAATAATGAATCTAGTGTTTCTCAAACTAAATATGCTAAAATAATTGGGGGTGTAATGTTTCTCATGAACTATACGGGGCATGATATAGCTTATGTTATTAGTAGATTGAGTAGATATACTCATAATCCTAGTAGTGAACATTGTAATGCTCTTCATCGGTTGCTAAGGTATTTGATAGGTGGTATGAATTGGTGTTTGCATTTTAACAAATTTTCTATTGTTTTAGAAGGTTTTTGTGATGCAAACTGGGTAACTGACAATGATGAACTTAGCTCCATCAAAGGCTATGTGTGTACTTTGGGTGCAGGCGCTATTTCGTGGAAGTCTTCTAAAAAGTCTTGTATAGCACACTCTACCATGGAATCAGAATTCATTGCTCTCGAGTTGGCGGGGCAAGAAGCTGAATGACTGAGAAATCTTTTGGCAGATACGCCTTTGTGGGGTAGATCCCAACTCATCACCCTCATCTCCAACTTATTCGTGGTTTTAAGGTGCTTTTGACTATTAAAAAAACTTATTTGGAGACCAAGGCGATCTATTGATCAATATGAATCTCGAGAGTGGATGGTTGATCGCCGCCTCCGACAAGCTTCACCAGTTTCTCTTCACTGTGACTCACAAGTAGTGGAATTGCCAAAAATAATGTGTACAATAGAAAAAAGAGACATATTCGCATCAGACATGGTGCATTTAAACAGTTGTTGAAACTGGGTGTTATTTCCCTGGAACATATAAGGTCCGAAAGAAATTTGGAGGATTATATTACCAAGGGCTTGAAACTAAAAAAATCCTTGAAACACCGAGGGGGATGCTGCTAAAGACCATTGATTGAGGTAATGTGGTGGACCAGATAAACCTCAATATACACCACATTTCTATCCCTAATGTGTGAGGTAGTGTTTTATAAGGTTGACCTTATTTTTCTCTTAATGATTCTATAGCCGAAAGGTGATCTATCTTAGATAGACTTGAAGGGGTCACCTACGTGAGTGTAAAGGTATGGTCTCCTTCTATGATAGACTTGGGTCGTCTTTCTAGACCACTCATAGGACCTAAGGTGTGTGTGCATGACCATAAAAGCACTTTGTTTGCATCGCGGAGGTTGCTTAAAATTTAAGGATATAGTATGTGTTATTGACGTCTCAATTTATATCCATTCAGTTCGAGAGTAGTTCACTTTGTGGATATTGAGTTGTTGTCCCATTTTCACTTTGTGTTAATTCAAATCGAAAGATACTAACACTTAAGTATATGTTCCTTCCTTTTGTCCAAAAGTCAGTTCTTACTCTTTATTTTTGCATTGGTGGGGGTTTGTTGAGTTAATACTATAGTTGATTTAATTTTAACTATGTTAATTATGTCTAATGCAAACAAATAACAAGATTACGTTTCAAAGGAGATAACATATCCGTTCCAATAAACAAACAAGATGTTTCTATTAAAGTGAAATAATGGCCTTTAATAAAATTAAGAAGAAAAATAAATTTGAAACTCCTCCTCTTGAAATATCTATATAAGAAATGACAATTTGTGAGCATAAAAAATACAACCTCAACCATAAAGGAAAAGAAAAAAGAATTTCCCTCCTTTAATCATATTCTTTGAATTTTTTTGGGCATTTGGTTTTGCGCAACCTCCAAACTCTTAGCCACGAGCGCACGTGTTTGAGAGTAACTATGAAATCTTGGGGAGCGACCGGCTATAACGATTTGCATCGGAGTCAAGCAAAAATCGCTTTCAAGGAAATGGCTTGCCACGACACAGTATTTGTGGTAAGTTCTTTACTACGTTATAATTCCAATCAAATATCACTATTGTAGTATTTTTCCTAACAGTATTATCTTTTCTAAACCTTATGTGTTGGAGGAAAAATAAAGTATCACAAACTGGTACAATCTTCACTAAATTTTATTTTATTTTCAAATAAAATGTTTTTGATTTCATTTATCATTACCAAAAAATAATCCCACTATCACTAACATCAAAACTCCATTGTTAAAATATATAGGGAAAAATTGTCAAATAATACTATTAGCTATATACTTTTTAATAAAGTATTTCCTCGCTAATTCATGTTTTTATTATAAATATCACTAATTTATTTTTACATTTGATAATCGGCTCCAAATAATTCTTCATTAGTTGTTTCTACTTTCATTTTCCAAATCTATGTTGCATATATTATTTTGTTGGTACACTAAATTAAATCTCAAATTGCGTAAATATTTCATGAGAAAAAACATCATATTATTGTTGGTGTCTTTCCAAACGAGAAATTCATCTTTATTTTAAAAAATAAAATAAAATAAAATTAGGGTTAGAGAAAGTGAAAATGTAGGAGGGGATTACAAAGTAGAAGTCGAACCCTCACCAATAAATTGAAACTTCTGCTAGTCAATCAACATAACTAGTAAGATTCTTCAAGTAGCAATTCTTTGTATGTAATGATCATTATTTCTCAATGAGTATGTAAGATTATTTACAGNAGATAGATAGATAGATAGATAGATAGATAGATAGATAAATAGATAGATAGATAGATAGATAGATGTATATATATATATGTATGTATGCATTTTTTAATTAAAAGTTTACAGCAAAAAGGTAATATCGTAATTTATTATCAATGTAGATCAGAGACTATAACTAATCTCCTAACCCTTGTCATGTGCCATTTTTAATATCAAGATTTTATGTTTAATTTTGAACGAAAAAAGGTCAGATAATTGAATTAACATAATTCAGTTGATAATGTGAACAATTGTTTGATACATGATCTGCATCAAACTCCTTTTTTTCTACGGAAAATATATATTCAAATTTTTGAGTACATTTGATCATTTTAATAATAGTTTTTATTTAATTGTCTCCTACCGTATCATTCTCGATTGCCCACTCTTTCTAGTAGAACGTGGAAGTAATTGTCTTTAGTTTAGTGACTGAAATGATCAGTCAAGACCATAGCTTCTCACCAAAACATCATTATTTCACTCATTGTTTTATCTTTTTATGATTTGTAAGTTATGTAATGTCTAGGAAATTTATCTACCCAATTTACTGTTATCACATGTATTATGTTTAGTCAAAATTGCACAAACAGAATGAAGATGAATTGACAAAATGTACTTATTATCTGAGTTCATTGAAACTACTGTGTCTACTTAAGAAAATTTAATTCTCCCACAGTACCCGAGGTTATAGATAATTCTCCCAAGATAAAACATATTTATCCTGTTAAAGAAGTAGTGGTACCTCCAACTTCTATAACTTCAGCGAACGTAAGAACAATAACAAGCCACACAGACTCAGTTGATCGACACTTTGTTTATGAGAAAAAATATATGCAAAGAAGAAAAATTTCCAATTTTTTAAAAAATGAAAAATGACTTCCTTTTATAGCCATGTTCAGCAAGAAACGTGTTTGCTCAGACAAGTATGTTCAGACCAATTTTTTCCCAGAAAGTTGTGTGTTTTTGAAAAAATAACAAACCGTTGCACGCGAATTTAAAATAAATTTTGTTGCGCCAAAATTAATTCTGTTATTTAACTCATTCTGAATTAATTTATAAGAGAAAAGAAATTGATTAAGGTCACATGATTTGTAAAATTTAAATCCAAATTTGAAGCCGAAGCAGAGGTCGATCGAGCACCGACGGCGTGAGGGGACACCTTCTTCTTAAACCTTTAAGAAGTAAAGGAAGTGTTTCCTAATATAAGGACAACAATTTCCTTTCTTCTACCGAAATGGGATAAATGACTGTTCATTTGCACTTTGCAAATAACTTTTCATTTTCCATCAAAATTTTGTTCCTCCTCATTTCATTTTTCTCTTCTCTTTTCGTATTTGCACTTTGCTAAAACCTAACAATTACTGCCCCTGTAATCTTCCTTTTCATCATTGGAAGGAAGAATTTCTCCCTTATAAATAGTGATGGTCTTACTTTGTTAGCAGAACATTGAGAATAATTATCTTTTGTTTAGAAAATGAATCTGGTCAACCATGACGATAACTTCTCATTGAAACTTCATTAGTTTATACTTTATGTTTTGTAAATCATGTAGCATTTAAGTCATTTATCTACCCAATTAACTATCCCGTATTCTTCCTCTTCATTGCAAGTAAATAAGGACAGTCTTACTTTGTTAGGAGAAAGTTGGGAGTAATTGTCGTTTGTTTAGTGACTGAACGCGGTCAACCATATTGGCCATAACATCCCATTGAAACTCCATTATTTCAATAATTATTCTATGTTTATATGTCTTCAAATTCATGCAATTAACTACTAGGCCATTTATCTACCCAATTTACTACTCCGTAGTCTTCTTATACATTGCAAGAAAAAATTTCTCCCATATAAATAGTGATGGTCTTACTTTGTTAGCACAATGTTGAGTGTAATGCATTTTATTTAGTGATTGAACATGCACAGTCATATTGGCCATAACTTCTCATTGAAACTCTAGTATTTCACTCATTATTTTATATTTTTATGTCTTGTCACTCATGTAACATCTACTTCATTTTTCTACCCAATTTACTACCTCATAATCTTCCTATTCATTGCAAGGAAGAATTTCTCTACTACAAATAGTGATGAACTTACTTTTTTTTGTATTAGAAAATATAGAGTGCATAAAAGTTAGTTAAAAAGAATGTTCTTATTATAGAGTTCTGGATTCAACTCTTGTTCAGTATTTATTTAGTTGTACTTTGAAATTCAGGTATGTCTTCTGGAGGGAACAAATTAAGAAGATTATTTCTAGATTTTTTAAAAGGGTACTTTTCATGAGCTTAAATATACTTAAAGAAAGAAAAATATATATCTATGTTTCTGCCTTAAGATAATTAATTTTAAATTGTAATTTTAAAATTTCACCAACAAAAACTAATTGACTTTCCCGTATAAATGTATGTCATCCTACTATTTTTTATTTTGAATTGTGGGTCTATTAGAAAAAATATTATTATCACACAAAGATAGGAATAAAATATGTGTATATCTTAGCCTTACACTCCTCAAATTCACTTGTGGTACTATACTGAATGTTAACTATTAGAAAAACCGACATCAAAAGGGGTTTGGATAAACCCATCTTTTGAATTGTGGATCAATTAGAAAAAAATCTATTTATTCCGCAAAGGGGTAAGATTTATGTACATCCTGCCTCTTAGACTCAACTGTACATTAATATGCTTTTACTACTAAAACATGATATTGAGCAAGACTTCATTAGCATAAGTGATGGTGATGTTTCAAAAATTGATCATAATTCTTGACAAATTGCCTTACAAAAAGTTAAGGTGATCGTCAAAATTTTGTCCACAAAAATATGGATATATCGCCAGTTAAGGTAATGTGTGTGTAGAACTTTTCCTGCCATTTCAATGAAATATCTTTTATTTACTAATCATAAATAACTTGGTTCTACGAGTTGAAATCTCTCTTTTTGAAAGGGTTGAACACGTTGAAGTTTGGCATTTTAGCTAAGCAACTTTGTGTGAATTAACCTATTATGGAATAATGAGTGATGAACTTGTAAAAATGGTAGCTATGGGAAAGGAAAGTTGTGAAGAACTCTATAATAATAATCTGGAACGTTGTTTATCCATTAAAATTTTCTTAAATGCTCTTTCTTGAACTTTTGAGTGAAGACTCCTGTCAATCGATTATAACTTAAAAGAACTCTTAACCATCATTTCTATATTCTGTTTGTCAATCTGTGTTATGAAAATCAGAAAATACTTGTTGTAATAAATCATTCAGAAACATGAAGTAACTGATATTTTTAGAACCAGTAAGTATGATGAACAGAAATTTATTTGTAAAAAAAATATTTAAACATGTAAAAACTTACCAGAATCTGGAATAATCTTTTTAATTTTTGGAAGAAAATCAAGTACACTGAATTCACATTGTCCCCTTAAGGAAATTATTCCCCTCTAGTATACGAGGTTTGATTTGGAATATAACCTCCAAGAGTAAAATGATCTTAATCATTAGAGTGTAGAAATCAAAAACTATACTGTCAGCGAATCAATCCACAGCAGGAAATTACACGAAGAAATATGTGTTTAGAAGAAGAAGGAAGATCAAGAAATTCGTAGGGAAATATTCTGAAGACTGAATGGTATTTATAGATAAGAAGAATATATTCTGAAAGGTTGCAACACTTTCAGAATTGACACGACCACTAGTGAAAGGTTGCAAACTTTTAAATGGTATTGACTGTTCCTGAAAGTTGCAACCTTTCAGAACAGTCATGGCGAGAATTTTAAAATATTAATTGAAATTAAAAATGGTCACGCGCGCGGATCCGAGTTTGGTCGGGTTAACTAAAAAGTTGAAAACATTTTGGTTAACTTCTGTTGTCAACTAATTAACTGAAAATAATTTTTGGCCATTTAATTAATTAGATAAATAATTAAAATAAATTTGTCCAAAAAATAATCTCTCGATTGATCATCTGCCAAAGCCAAAGCCGAAGCGAGCGACGACGGCGGCGGCGCGAGGGGGGTCCCTCTTTCCAAACCTTTTCACAATTAATAGGATTGTTTATTTATTTAAACTCTCCTATTTTCATTTCCATTACCGATGAGGGACAATTGCCTTTTTCAATAAAGCATTAGAGGACTTTTCAAGTTCCCAACCTTTCAAGTTCTAATCTTTTCAAATTCCTCTCCTTCCCTCTATTTTCCATAAATTCTTGCTACGTACCCAACAATCCCCCACATTGATGGGGAATAGTTATAACATAGGAACGAACGGACAATTGTGTACTTTACAAGCAAGGATTAATTGCATCTGGATAAGTAGGTTTCCCCCTGGACTTTCCGTAGTAAACATATGTCTGATATACTCAATCAATCGGTAGATATCATATCATTGAACCGTCGAGCTTTGGTGTATACCTAGACAATCATAAGTCACACAATTAACCCTTTAGTGTTTATTATTCTTATGGTTGTGTTCGTTTCAGCCATGAACACCTACTGGTTTCATGAGTGTATAGAGAATAGACTTTTGACATAAAATTCTCTTTGAAGCTGCTTCCACTTCACACTCACATAGTTGATTACTAACTGTGTCATCTCGTAGATACACTATTTTGTCAAATCTACAAAACTTAGCAAATCATTAAAAACTTTAAGCTTTATTACCTCAATAACAAGCCTTAAAGTCTTAACCTCTTCCTGAACATTATTACAGCTTTATCACTAACTAAGACACACTTAAACCCGTTCTCAACGAGTAGTGCAGCAGAAACTAAATTCTTCCTAATAGTAGGGACATCAGAAATTGTTCAAAGTCAACACCTTGGTGGATGTTATTTTCAACATTACATTCCCAGTTCCTGCAATCCTTGCTGTTGCTGTGTCTTCCATGAATTAATCTTCATTGTACTCAGCAGGAGTGTACGTTGCAAAGGCTTCTTTCGCAGAGTTAATATGTCTAGTTGCACCTGTGTCGAGAAACCACTCCTTCGGATTTCCAACTAAGTTACTCTCCGATATCATTGCACACAAGTCATCTGCATCTGCCATCTTTTCCACGATGTTTGCTTGACTTTTGCCTTTGCCTTTGTTTTTGTCCTTTCTTGGAGCATGACAATCAGAAGATCTATGAACAGTCTTGCCACATGTATAACAGTTGCCTTTGAATTTCTTCTTGGCCTGTTCTAACTTCAGCTCGTTGGACTTCTTGCTCTTTTTGTCTATGGTAGGAGCTTCTTCAACAATATTAACTCCATTTACTGTTGAAATCTTACGCGACTTCTTTTCGGCATTTCAGTTATCTTCCTCAATCTTGAGCCGAATCACAAGATCTTCAAGCTTTATTTTTTTACACTTGTGCTTTAGATAATTCCTGAAATCGTTCCACGAAGTAGGCAACTTCTCGATCATTGCAGCCACTTGAAAAGCTTCAGTTACTACCATATCTTCAGCAATCAGATCATGGAGAATAAGTTGAAGTTCTTGCACTTGTGATCATACAGTTTTACTATCTACCATTTTATAGTCTAAAAACATTGCGACCACAAACTTTTTCAAGCATGCATCTTCTGTCTTATATTTCTTCTCAAGTGCATTCCACAACTCTTTTGAAGTTTTTATTGCACTATAGAAATTATATAAGTCATCCTCTAAAGCACTCAAAATGTAACCTTTACATAGGAAGTCTTACTGTTTCCATATTTGAACAATCATGAATTTTTCCCTGTCTGCCATATCATCAGCAGGAACTGGAGTATCTTCACTGGTAAATTTATGCAGACCAAGAGTGGTAAGCCTGAAAAATACTCGTTGCTGCCTTCTTTGAAATTCACAACTGTGAATTTAACCGGTTTCTCTGCTTGTGGTACAAGAGTTCGGGCTGGTGCAGTACCAGCCACTATAACACCATTGTTTGCCATTTCTGATAAACAAAATTGATACAATATAAGTAAGCAATAAAATATAATTGCAGACTTAAAGGAGTATAAAATCACAAAGATTTTTGTCTCCACCAGAAACAGAGATTTAATAATTTTCTTAAGATTGTTTGCCAATCTGTGTTATGAAAAATCAAAAATTACTGGTTGTAATAAATCATTCAGAAAGACGAAGTAACTGAGATTTTTAGAACCAGTAATTATGATGAACAGAAATTTATTTGAAAAAAAATAATTGAATCTGTAAAAACTTACAAGAATCTGGAATACTCTTTTTAATATTTGGAAGAAAATCAAGTCCACTGAATTCACAGTGTCCCCTTAAGGAAATTATTCCCCTCTAGTATCCAAGGATTGATTTGGAATATAACCTCCCAGGGTAAAATGATCTTAATCAGTAGAGTGTAGATACCAAAAACTCTACTGTCAGCGAATCAATCCACAACAGGAAAGTACACGAAGAAATATGTGTTTAGAAGAAGAAGGAAGATCAGAAAATTCGTAGGGAAATATTCTTAAAACTGAATGGTATTTATAGGCAAGAAGAATATATTCTGAAAGGTTGCAACCCTTTCAGAATTTACACGACCATTAATTAAAGGTTGCAAACTTTCAAATGTGATTGACTCTTCCTGAAAGTTGCAACCTTTCAGAACCGTCAAGGCGGAATTTTAGAATAAAATGGAAATTAAAACTGGTTACGCGTGCGGATCCGAGTTGGTTCGGATTAACTAAAAAGTTGAAAACATTTCGGTTAACTTTTGTTTTCAACTAATTAATTGAAAATAATTTTTTCCATATACTTTATTAAATAAATCATTAAAATAAATTATTCCAAAAAATAATCTATCGATCGATCATTTGCCAAAGCCAAAGCCAAAGAAAATGCCAAAGACAATGCCAAAGCCAAAACCAAAGCCGAAGCCGAGCCGTAGCCGTAGCCGAAGCTGAAGCCGAAGCGAGCGACGATGACGACGGCGCGAGGGGGGTCCCTCTTTCCAACCCTTTAACAATTAATAGGAGTTTTTATTTATTTAAACTCTCCTATTTTCATTTCCATTATCGATGAGGGACAATTGCCTTTTTCAATAAAGCATTAGAGGACTTTTCAAGTTCCCAACCTTCAAGTTCTAAACTTTTCAAATTCCTCTCCTTCCCTCTATTTCCCATCAATTCTTGCTACATATCCAACATATTCAACAGTGATACTCTAGGAATTCTCATTCTTTATCCTCAATCAATTGAAAGTTTTTATTTCTCTAGTTATCCCAATATGTTATCCGTAAATTTACGAGGAAGCATTTCACCTATACTTCTATGCACTTTTCAATATTTAGAGTTAAAAATGATATTGTGAAATCACTTTGACCATACAAAATAGTAAATTATTTTAAATTTACTTCATCTCCATTACATACTCACTCCTCTTCACTTGAAATACAATTTTCTTACTTAAATAGTCTTTCTTATAGAAAATAAGATCCGTCAATATTGAAGATGAAAGTGTAGGTAAGGTAAGAATTCATCATATTCCCTTTAGCTAATGAGGAAAGAATATGTGAATCATATTTGCCGAGATGATAATATTGTGCCCTTCTTATTTGATGCACATAATTTATTTTCGTAGCTACAAAATAGGTGAAAAGTATAATCGATAAGTAGAAGACCTGACATCGATCTATCATCCTCATGTACTTTTACATGTTTGTGCATTCTTCATTCATGGCGATTCAAATTAAAGGGAAGGATTTCTACATTTATGACTGTGGCATAAGTACTTGAACATGAGACGGTTTTCAATGTTTACCAAATTTTTCTATGGAGTAAATAATCCTTGGTCATAGTGAATGAAGTTCATTGAGACAATCAAAAAATTCAATCATATTTTTCTCAAATTTATGGAGGAGCTAGAAAACTCTTAAGGATTACTTCATCCTTGGTGATCAGTACATTTCCCATACTATCATTATCTACAGTAGATAGAAATTCGATCAATTATATTCTCGCAAAATCCGAATGTGTGTAGTTGTGAAATCGGGATGAAGGTATTTACAAAATGAGGAACTCATGAAAATCATGACAATTCCATATATATTTTAGTCATTTTGATAATATTACAAGGTTGACATTTCTTTGCAATATTCACATATTTGCTATATTACCCTAAAAAACCTTTTTAAAAAAACGATATTTCTTTTGTCGTATAAGCCATTTATTAATTAACCAAAAATGAAAATAAAATTTAGGCCCAAACCCAAAATATAACAATCGAAATAATCTATTTCTATTATGATTTGGGTAAAACCCACTTTCATTAACCCTACCTATAAATGCTAATTGCACCTACACTTGAGCTCATTTTCTTTCTTCTCACTGTGTTGCCTCCTTGTTCACGGCTGAATGTTACTCAACTCATTTTTCTCTTGTGGGCTGTTCCAGCTCTCTAATCCAACGCTCTTGTCTCTCATCTTCTAAAACAAGAAGTGTCAATCAACCAAGGTAATATAACTTCTATCTTTTCCTTCTCTTTTTCATCAGCGTTCTAACTCATTGTTGTTTCTCCAGGTGAAAGAGCTTTTTTCACTGAAAAACTTATCTAGAATTTTGAAAGTATTTTTCGAGTTTAAAAATTGGCTATAAGAGAATCAAAGGAAAATCTTCAATTTCATACCTAGAAGATGTTACTCTATTCCAAATCACACATGTACTTATTACACATTACTAATATATATTTAGTGATTTTAGATTAAAATGGAAATTTAAACAAGAGATTACTATATTTCAAAGAAGTAATAGATTAGAATTTTGTTTGTTTTAGATCAAGGGTGTTATTGTAACTAGATTGGGTTAGTTTATCTACTATTATAAATAGTAGAAACTAGGGTTTATTTTTGAATGAAAATTTTGATGTTTATACTTCTTTGTGAGTTTGGGGAAACCCTCATATCTGTTCAATTGAACCTTCTTGATAAGTCTTCACTTGTATGAGTTCAATTTCTTTTTACCCTTAGAGTTTATTCTAGCAATCAAATATCTTTTAGTTGATAGATCATCATTTTTTCTTCTTCTGATTCTCTCTGTCTTTCTTTCTACTTCTTGATAGTATATTTTTGTTGATTGATTGTAGTTCGCTTTATTGTTTTTGCATTTATGATTACATCAATTAGTAACTCTCCCTCTAATTTTCTATTTCTAAACAATAATTCTTGCTTGCTTGATTCTGGTACTAGGCAAGTCTATCCTTCAAGGCATAAACAAAATAAATCACCAATATTTTTTTGTCACCGCTGGAAAATGTACTTGATACCTCATGGTTCTCAACTCACTTCATTGACGACCAGGTAATGTTTTGATTGTATGTTAAAAAAATTATATTTCTGATGCAAAAGGAAATTTCCTCTAGTGAAAAATATATTGTATTGTCTTTTTATTATGTTCCATGAACCTACTACTCTAGGTAGGTATGAAGTGAAATTTGATGCACCTCTAATATCTGATGTTCTTTATGTCTTCATAATCCAATGATTAGGCCAAGTAATGGATGTATACATGTAATCTATACCTCCATTCCTTCTCGCCCTGATCCAAGAATTTAAGAATATTGACCCCAACTAGCTTAGAATTGACACGACGTTGTTGTGTGTATAATTGTTTTTTTGACAAATTCCTTTATCACAACTTCCACATAATGCCTCATAATGTAATCTTATACTAGTATGATCAATATTCGGATATCTTTGATATTCACTTAAATTTTTCTTAGTTTGGTATTGGATTACTTAGAATTGGGTGTTTAGTGGGTGTGCAAGAGTTATTATTGTCAAAATATCTAGTTCAAAGAGTCACTTGGCTTGTACCACAATGATCCATAGCTTATGTAAAAATATAGGATATAAAAGAAAATTAATAATCTTTTTTTCTATACTTAAGAATTTGGGCGATCTATTAAATGTTGAGACATTTAATACTAGAATTTTGGTATTTTGAATGAGTATGATTTGCGTACGTTGACCGCAATGATATTGAAAACCAATTGAAAATTTCCTAAGCTACAAAGTGTGTTGAGCTCGTTCGGGAGGATGTTCCCACTAATTGTGACTTTCAAAATTGTTACACTTTTCTTGTGGATGTGATTCATCTCATAGAGTTCCACAAAATTTCGGTGTCTATAAATGCCCCCTACTTCTTGGATTGTCAGCGTGTAGCTCAATAAACTCGAATACGAGACTTGAACTACCCTTAAAATAGAGTTTCACTCTTTGCGGTTAGTGGATTCAGATTTGCATTTGATTTGTGAGAGAGAAGATGAAGGGTAAATTGGGTCACACTAAGTGTGCCAATTTATTTGCTATTCTTTTGTCCCAAATACAAAAATATATTGCAATCAAATAGTAATAAAAGAGAATAATTTTGTTCATAAAGATTGTGAGTACAAATATGTTTAATACTTGTTTCCTCTCTCTTAAGATTTCTCCGTGATTCAAGGGTTGTTAGTGTCGCTCAAACTAAGGATGATGTGGACCTCCTTAGGATTTATGTGATCTCCATTAAATGATTTTATGGATCTTATTAACAAATTTTGTTGCCAAGAAGAGTGCACCCACATCATCATCACTTTACGAATATTTCATGAATATATGAAATTTTAAAATTGCCTATTCAAAGAAATATATTACACTATATATAAGTAGTCTCTAAGAACCTTAAATAAAATGGGACTCATATTGTAGAGTCCCACATAATTTTGATATCTCAAATGTTGAATTCCTAAATAAATTGGACACATCTTGTCCCGTGAAATTCTTTTTGGTAGTTCAATTAACTGTCTTGTTGGATAGAGTTCTATTGTTTGTCTGACTATTCCAGAAGAGGTGTTATAGTTATAAATGTAGTATCTAATACCAGCCAATATCAACAAAGATCTCACTCTAGCAAGGTACTCAATAACACCTCAAAGCACATTTGGGAAAGTAGTTTCACTCTCCCATCCAAATGTGGACACGAGATCGAATTTCTCATATTCCTCGACAGTACAACATATCTTCCTTTGCAGATCTAGCACGAGGCATGAACAATGTGCTCAAGCACACTAGCGAGCAGAGCATTCATTATTTACAAAAGTAATCCGCAAATAAGTAATTAGTCTTGGAATAAGTCTCGAATATTTGAAATAGAGATGTGTTGTAACAACATAATCTAGCACTACATCTCCAAGAAATTCAAAGTACTAATAGCATCGTGGAATCTCAGGTAGAATGTAAGATCTGTGAGTTAGTGCTTTAATAAACAGCGAAGGGTCGTGAAACTTGTAATGTAGCAGTGATTTCGAAGTGTCGTACATTGACTAGCTTCTTAGCATTCACAATGAAGTGACTTTGCATAGGTGCATCAATAAAATCAATGTCCCCCGAATCCCTTTTATTAATGATAAAGCTGCTACTATGTCCGCCTGAACTAAGGTAGGCACCTATTAGTGCCTCAACTCCTGTGGGGAAGAAGAAACTTTATCATTTCTGAAATGGTTTGGATTGCACATTGATTTTGTTGATGCACCTATGCCGTGTGAATGCTAAGAAGATAGTTAATGTCTGGTACATTGAATTCCTGCTACTTACAAGTTCATGATCCTTCAGTGCTTGTTGAAGCACTAACGCAAGGATCATACATGCTACCTGAGATTTCACGATGATATCAACACGAGGAATTCTTGGAGATGTAGTGCTAGATTACGTTGTTACAACACATTTTTTTTCCAAATATTCTAATTGACTTCATGACTAATTATTGATTTGAGGTTTGCTTCTGTAAACAATGACTGATATGCTCATTTTGCAGTTAAGACTGGCATGCACAAACTCTTTTTTAATACCTCGCCAAATCTGCAGAGGCAGATGTACTGTTGAGAATTTGAGAATTTGGATATTCTGTTCACGTTCGAATGGGAAGCTGAAACTACTTTACAAAGGTTCTTGGAGATGTTGTTGGTTCGACCTTTGTTGATTCTAGTTTCGACAAAGATACTTAATACATTTCTTAACATAAGACCTCTTGTAAAACCGTTGGTTACAACTCAAACAATAAACTCCAACCAATAAGAGAGTTAAGTGAACTATGTGCCCAGAAAGGTTACTTAAAAAAATCAGTTTCTTCATGAGACAGAGACTCGACATTTGTAGATATTCAAATTGTGTGGGACTCTACCAGATGAGTCCAACATCAGTTAGAATTCTTGAAGAACAATTGTAGCTGACATTATATAAAGGGTACTATATTCCTTAGAGAGGGATCTCGAAAATTTCATAAAGTCATGGAACATTTACAAAGAGATCAAGATGTGGGCTGACTATTCGTGAAAGAAAAATACTTCATGAAAGTCCACAAAATCCTCTTTACATGAAGATTAAATAAAATTCACTTTAGATGCAAATTACCCAACATAAGAATCAAGAAAGGGACAAAATTGAACTTACAAAAACTGTAAATAAATAAAATATTATTCTTTCTTTATACATAAAATTTATTGCAAATAAATTGTCTCCTAGAACCCTAAATAAAATTTATATTTTATTTTGGGGTTTAATAAGTTGGATCTGAGTTGAAGAATTGGTCAAAATCCATTCAACGTTGTAAAAAGACTGAATATTTATTGATCAAATTCTTCACTCAATAGTCAAATAGATCGTTTAATGAAATTAATTAACCAGACGAGAGTAAACATAGATCGAGTGTCTATCTCATACCTTCTAAATAGTATTTATCTCCAAAAAGTTTAGGGATACACAAAATTTGATGAAGTTTAACTTAATATAATGAGATTGACCTCAATTAGTATAATTAACATTGTTCATCTCTCTGGATTGAGCTGATCCATCTTGTGGATATAAAAATGTTGTGTTGCTTCTATATATGTGCTTTTTTCCCATCGTTAATATTATTATCTTGTAAAAACTAAGAGAGTTTGGACATGCGAAGAGAAGATGTGTAGATAACGTATCGATCAGGAGGTGAGAGAGGTTGGCTATAGCAGGTGCAAGGAAAGACAGAGGTAGACAGAAGAAGTATTGGAGAGAGGTGATAAAACAGAATTCAATGCAACCTCATATTACCGAGGACATGACTTTATATAGAAAACTATGGAGGATACATATTAGGATATCAGGTTACTAGGTGGTGTATGGATATCTTGCTTACAATGGTTGGTGTTTGTCATTGTATATATACCATTATTTATTCTTATTTTAAATAATCTATCCTAGTAAATTGTTCATTGATTATCGTATTACAATGTTGTTGTCTCTGCACCCTTCCAATAGATTTTGCATCGTTTCCTTGTTACTTACTATTTTTTTTACTTGAGCCAAGAGTCTTTCAGAAATATATTTTACCTTTACAAGATAGTTGAAAGATGTACGTATATTCAATTCTTGTGATATTCCATTTTTGATATTTCACTAATTATTAAACTTTTTTTATAATATGACAATCCGGTACACTATTCGAATTCAAGAAAGTCAAAAGCAAGAGTCTATTGTAAGTTGTAATTTTATTTAATATTTATATCAAAAACTATTTTCACAGCTCAAATTCGTGATCAATCCGAGTCCACAATACCTGATTGACAACCTTTTCCATTTGCCACTCTGTAGCCATTTTTCTTTTAGGATTCAAATTCTCCAAGAAAAAAGGATCTAAAAAAGTTGATGTTCTTTTGAAATAATATGCAAAATTTAAGGATTGAAAATGGGTTTACTGCAGAAGATATGTCGAAGATCGGAGGTACTGCTACCGTATCACTGCTTCATTCCTTCATCCCAACTCATTGGTTTCCATTTTCTATTGTGGGTCGTGCTAAAAAGTGGACTCTTTCAAGAACCCTTTTCGTCAGTTAGTACTCTCCTCCTCTCTTTTAATTGTATAATGTTTGTTTTGAGTACAAATCTTTGCAGAAAATGAGCTGAAAATTCGTAATGGGTGTTTGATTATATGATTGAAATTGAGTTTTTTGTTGATGGAAATGATTTATTTAACAATTAGCATGCCCCCTTTTATTAATCTGCCAGTAAGGAAGATGAAATTGGGAATTTTGAGAAATGTGTGAATTTCGATTATGTGGTAGGAATCGAGTGTTTTGTTGTGAGCTGAGGGTCTTTTGGAAATGTCTTGTTAGGGGAAACATTGCGTACACACAATCCTCTTTAGACCCTCTTAGACTGAACTATACATTAATATGTTTTTAGTACTAAAATATGATATTGAGCAAGACTTCATTAGCATAAGTGAGGGTGATGTTCAAAAAATTGATCATAAATCTTGACAAATTGCCTTACAAAGAGTTAAGGTGATCGTCAAAATTTTTTCCACAAAAATATGGATGTATCGCCAGTTCGCCACAATATTTTTAGCATAACCAAAAATATCATATTGATTGATTTGTCTCTCTATATATTTGACATATTTCTGAAGGAAGTGGAATTGATACACTCCCTAGTCCGTCCAGTTATACATTGTAGTTTTATAAAAAAATAAAATCATTCTTTTGCTATTAAACTAAAACTATAATCTTGACAACTCAATGATATAGTAATGTGTATGTAGAACTTTTCCAGCCCATTTCAATGGAATGTTTTTCTTTACTAATCATAAATAGATTGGTTCTATGGGTTGAAATCTCTCTTTTGAAAAGGGTCAAACACGATGAAGTTTTGCATTTTAGCTAAGCAACTTTGTGATGAATTAACCAGTTATTGGATAATGAGTGATGATCTTGTAGAAGTGGTACCTATGAGAAAGAAAGTCGTTAAGGACACTAGGATAGCTATTTGGAATGCGAGTTTATCTATCAATATTTTCTTAAATTCATTTTAAAGGTTAGTTAACATTTCTTTTTCTTGACATTTCCAATAAGGTTGTAAGTTAAAGAACTCTTAATTACCATTCCTATATTCCATTATGCTAATCTAGGAGTTCTTCCTTTTTTCACCCATTCTTTGTCATTAATTAATTGAAATGTTTTTATCTTTTGAATTATCCCAATACATTGTTCGTATATTTATGAGGAAGCATCTCAATTATATTTCTTTGCACTTTTCAAAATTTATTGTTATAACGATTTTGTAAAATTACTATGACCATACAAAATAGTAAAATCTTTGAAATTTACTTCTTCTCCATTAAAGACTCATTTTCCTTAACTTGCAATACAGTTTTCCTACTTAAATAGTCTTGCTTATAGAAAGTAGATACGCCAATACTTAAGATGGAAATATAGTTAAGGTAAGAATTCTTCATATTCCCTTAGCGAATGATGAAAGATAATGTGGACCATTTTCTCGAGATGATAATTTTATGCCCTGCAAATTTGATGCACGTATTTCCTTTTTGGTAGCTAAAAGAAGGTTGAAGATATAGTCGATAAGTTGGAGACCTGGCATCGAACTATCGTCCACCTATACTTTTACTTGTTTGCACATTCTTATTTTTGTGACATAAGTACTTGAACATGAGCAGTGTTTCAATGTATACCATATTCCTCTACTATATAAGTCTAATGGTTAGGGGACATAAGTTCTTTATATTTTCTTGATTACGGTTTATTAGAGATTTATATCTAAAGAGTAAATCATCGTTGGTCATTATGCATACTTGGAATTCATTGACAGAATCAACAAATTCGATTCATATTGTTCTCAAATTTTTGGAGGATCTAGAAAACTCTTCAGGATTACTTCATCTTTGGTGAGCAATAAATCTCTTTTCATAATATACTATAGATGAAATTTTAATTTCTTATATTCCTAGACCATCTGCATGTTAGTAATTGTTAAGGGGGATGAAAATATTACGTTATTGACATTTTTTTTCCATATTTGATATTTTTATACTCCCTAAATTACCCCGAAAACATTTTTTAAAGAATTTTTTAGGGGCCATATAGACCTTTTAATTAATTATAAAAAATGAAAATAAAGTTTTGGCCCAATCCCAACCTAATCTGATTAGGGTAAAACCCACTTTTATTAATCATAACTATTAAATCTATTCTTACTGTGTTGCCTCCTTGCTCGCGGCTGAATATTACTCTTCTCAATTCTTGTGGGCTGTACCAGCTCTCTTTTCCAACGTTCTTATATCTCTTCTTCTCATACAAGATGTGTCAGTCAACCAAGGTAACAACTCCAATCTTTTCCCTTAACAACTCCTATCTTTTCCCTTCCTTTATTCATTACTGATGATGTCGATTCGATGTAATTTGGATACCTTAGAAGATTAATAAAAGAAGCATGGATGGTTTTAAAATACACTAAAATGAAAATTAAGCAAGAGGTGACTACTTTTTAAATAATTAATAGGCTAGGCTTTTTTTTTGTTTTAGCTCAAGATTATTACTGTAACTAGCTTAGGTTTTTTTATCTACCATTATAAATAGCAGAAACTAGGATTTGTCTTAGGGGTTGGTTTTTGAATGCACATTTAATGTTTAGGCTACTTTGTGAATTTGGGAAACCCTTTCAGCTGTTCAATTTAACCCTCTTGATTATTTGGGTAAGTCTTCACTTTTATGAATTAAATTTCTTTCACCTTTAGATTTTACTCTAGTAATTAATTGCGTTTTAGTTGATAGATCATCCTTTTTTTCTTCTAAATCTCCTCGTGTTTCTTTCTATTTATTAATAGATTTTACTCTAGGTAAGTCTATCCTTCAAGTCATAAATAGAAGAAATCACCTAGATTTTTTCCACCGTTTGAAAATTGTACTTGATACCTCATGGTTCTCAACTCACTTCCTTGTTTACCAGGTAATGCATTGATTGTATTCCACAAAAATATATTTCTAATGCAGAAGGAATTTTTCCTCTAGTGAACAATATATTGAATGCCTTTTTATTATGTTCTATGAACCTTACTATTCTAGGTAGGTATTGAGTACCTTTTGGTGCACCTCCAATGTATGAAGTTTCTTTGTGTCTTCATAATCCAATTAGTAGGTTATCATAATGTGAGGATTGGAAGTATAACTTATACATGTCACCTATATATCCATTCCTTCTCGCCCTGATCCAAAAAACCAAAAGAATTGACCCCAACATGCTTAGAATTGACACGTAATTGTTGTTTATATCTATTTTTGTTTGACAAATGCCTTTACCATAACACATCCTTTTATACTAGTATGATCAATATACTGTTAGCTCTGATATTAACTTAAATTTTGCTTACTCTGATATTGGATTACTTAGCATTGGGTGTTATAAGGTTGTTCAGGATTTTTTTCCATATTCCTAATGGAAAGTGGCATTTGGCTTGGACCTTAGTGATCCATAGCTTATGTAAAAATATAGGAATTACGAACAAACTTTGTAGCATTGTGTGTTGTAGGAGTTATTATTGTCTAGATACTAATGAAAAGTGTGATTAGCTTGGACCGCAATGATCCATTGTGTCATGTCCCACCACTTCCTTGTTCGAATTCGGCATCAGGACAAGGGAGAAAATCTAGATTTATGAAGAGGTTGATAAAATACTCCAGAACTTCCTAGATATATTGAAGAAGGCTTTAGACTTCCCTAAGACTTTTAGAGAATTCTAGAATAGGCCTGAAGTGTAAATATTGTAGGGAACTTTAAAGTAGATAATATTTACATTTAGGCCTTTAGGAGGTACTGTAAATAAAGGGCCTCTGATTGAATAAATGTTCCAACCAAGTTTAAAACATTCGACTGAGTAATACTAAGCCTTTTTTGAATGCTTTTCAAGTTTCTCCATGTCTTTCTTACATTCTCTTAGCGGTCTTAGATTCAAAAGTCCTAGTTCAGCTTACAAGACCGTGAAATATTGTAAGTTATCAAGTATTGCATGGAACATTAGTTAGACTCTAAGTCTCCGACAATTTTGTATCATATAAAAGGTTTGAAGTAAGGGAATGACCAATGAAGGAGATATAAACGTTGCTAGCACCACAACAATCAAGATGGATGGTGGAAGTAAGATATGCAAGGGAAAGAAGCTCCACAAGAGTAGTAAGGAAATGTTGTTCGACCCTACAACAAACAACGCACTAGCATGTCACCCACATTTGACCATTGAAACAAGTAACGATGATTATGGTGATAAGGCTATTGACGCCACCATCGGAGAGGAATGGATCAATAGGGTTCAAATGGAGAGGTAGACCATAGAGATATTAGGCCGACATTTGGATGAGGTTGATGAAAAGTTCAGGACTCTAAAGGACTTCAACCTTAGGAAAACCACAACATCCGCAAGGAGTTGGAGGGACGCCAGCATGCCGAGTTCGAGATGAAGGAGGCCCTCACTTTCTTGGAGAGACGGCTCATTCATGCACTAAGTATGATTGCACCTATGGGTGTCGAGAATAAAGCACTCAATGAGGGCGTGTAAGCTGAAGGATCGACATCATCCGGACGATATAGGGAATCCAAGGTCGAGGATCCCAAGTCCCATGTGTTCAAAGGCATCCGTGACAGCCAAGAAGCGGAGAACTTCTTATGGCACTTGGAGAATTACTTCAAGTGTCGTTCGGTAAAGAGTGACAAAAACAACATTACCATTGCCGTGTTGTATCTTCAATGCTTGTGAGAGTATAAACCTTATAAACTCAAAGATGATACTTGAATTACCCATAGAATGGAGTTTAAATTTTTCATGTTTCTGGCTTGATATTTGCATTTCATTTGCAAGAGAGGAGTTGCCAAGTAAATTAGGTCAAATTAGGCATGCAAGTTAGTTGCACAATTTTTTTCCAAATAGAAAAAAATTATTGCAATCACTAAATAAATAAAAAAGAATGAGAGTATTCATAAAAATTGTGAGTACATATATGTTTATCCCTTGATTCCCCTGTCATAAGATTACTCCACGATTCAAAGGCTATTAGTGTCACCAAAACTAGGATGATGTGGACCTTCTTGGGATTTATTTGATCTTCGTGAAAAGATTTTACCGATCTTGTTAAAGTATTTGGTTGTGAAAAAGAGTGCACCCATATCTTGATCACTTCATGAACATATTAAAATTTAGAGATGCATATTCAAAGAACTATATGCACTTTATATAAGTGTTACATAAGTGTGAGCTAGAGTTTAGGGTAAGAAGTCTCGAAAAACCCTAAATGAAATTGGATTCATCTTGTAGAGTCCCACAAAATTTTGATGTCTCAAATGAAAATTTTTTGTCCCATTAATTTTTTTGGGGACGCATAGTTCACTTAATAGTCTTGCTTGATAGAGTTTTATTGTTTGAGGTCTAATAAACTATTCTAGAAGAGGTCTTATGCGTAGAAATGTGGTATCTTTGTCGAAGCCAGTTTTTACAAGATCTCTCTAGCAAGGGACTAAAAATCATCTCCAAGCACCTTTGGAAAAGTAGTTCAACTCTCCCATCTAAACGTGGACACAAGATATAATTTCTCAAAATCCTTAAAAGTACAACATTGCCTTTGTAGATCTAGCGAGGCATGAAGAATGTTCTCATGCAGGCTAGCCTTAACTGCAGATTGAGCATAACATTCATTATTTACAAAATTAGACCGCAAATAAGTAATTAGTCTTGGAATCAGTCTCGAATATGTGTTGTAACAACATATTATAGCACTACATCTCCAAGAAACTCCAAGTGCTAATAACATCTTGGTATCTCAGGTAGCATGTAAGATCCGTGAGTTAGAGCTTTAACAAACAACGAAGAGTCACAAAACTTGTAAAGTAGCAGTGATTTCCAAGTACCGTATATTGACTAGCTTCTCAATATTCACGAGGAAGTTCCTTAGAATAGGGCATCAATAAAATCAATGTCTATCCAGATCCATTTCAATAAATGATAAAGTTGCTACTTCCCCGCTTGAGCTTAGGTAGGTAACTACTAGTGCCTCACCACATTAGCTACTATCTTACTTATAATCTCCTACTTTACCCGATTATACATTTCTACTGAAGGCAAACTCTTTGAAAAAGTTTTGAACATGAGAATTATCCCTAGGAATGAACCCCATTTTAAGATTTAATGCTTCATTATGGATGAATCTCAAAATTTTACGAGCACATCCAAGCTTTAACAATGCAACGCTCCAAATTATTTTATTTTTCTTAATGTTGATATACCCTCATGATTATTTCATAATTCTTAAACAAATGTATACTGATAGCATATTTGAGAAAAGAGTCTCCAAGTTACCTAATAGATTCCAAATGAAACTTCTGCATGCATTTCTTTGTTATCAACACTTTCAAAACCTTAGCAGTTGGTATAAAAAAATTTAGTTTGCCCTATAAAGTCCAAAGGTTCTGGAAGACAGATAGTAATTGGCGAAACATTCTTGTCCTAGAGAATCTTATGAATCTAAGGTATACACGTATGCGAGTGAATCTGTTCGGGTTGAATATAACAGATTCACTTCCATACGTGTATACCTTAGAATTCATAATATTCTCAAGGTTTGGAATATATCCTAATACCTATCTGTCCTGCTACAACCTTAATATTGTATATGGGAAGCAGTCATGTATAATAAAGTTGAACTGCAAGCAAAAACTTTGTATCCCAATTTCTAAGGTTTTGGAAGTAATGACAACAAAAAAATGCCTCTAGAACTTACATTTGGAATAACTTGGGAAACTTGGAGGCTCTATTCTCAAATGTATGTTACTATACAATTATTTAAGACTTATGAAAGTCATCACGAGGGTTTTCTAAAAATTATGAAAAATAAAATCAATTCCAATGTTACACTGTGCAAGATTGGATGTGCTCGTAAAATATCAAAGTTCATCTATAATGAACCATTCAATCTTAAAATGTGAATCATTCCTGATGATAATTCTCGAGTTCATTACGTTGGATAAGATTTCCTATTGCCTTCAATAAAAATGTAAAGTAGGCTATGACAAACTATTAGAAATAGTAAGAAGTAGTTGATGTGGTTGAGGCACTAATAGGTTCCTACCTCAACTTGTTTGGGTAAGTAGTGACTTTACCATTTATGAAATGACTTTTTTTGCACATTTATTTTGTCGATACACCTATGACAAAACACGTCCTTATGAATGCTGAGAAACAAGTTAATATGTCTGGTACTTTGAATCCCTGCTACATTACATGTTCCATGATCCTTCACTGCATGTTGAAGCTCTAACTCAAGGATCATACAAGCTACATGAGATTCCACGATCATATTAACACTAGGAATTCTTGGAGATACAATCCTAGATTATGTTGTTACAACATATATCTATTTCAACTATTCAAACTGACTCCATGAGTAATTATTGATTTGATGTATGCTTCTATTAACAATGAATGATATTCTTAATCAGCAGAAAAAGGTTGGCATGCACAAGCACCTTCTTCTTCATGCCTCGCCAAATTTGCAAAGACTTTACTGTTGAGGATAGTTGAAAATCGGATCTTGTGTTTACGTTCGTATGGGAGGCTGAAACTGTTGCCAATTTGTGTTATAAAATTAGAAATTACTTATTCTAATAAATTATTCAGAAACATGAAGTGACTGAACTTTATAGAACCATTATGAGAGATAAACAAAAATTTAATTCAAAAAAAGTAAAATTTCTAAAAAACATACCAGAATCTTAAAAACCTTTTAAATCGGAAAAAGACAAGTCCACTGAACTCACAGTTTCACCTTAAGGAAATTATTCCCCTCTAGTATCCGAGGTTTGATTTTGAATATAACCTCCTAGGGTAAAATGATCTTAATCAACATAGTGTAGATACCAAAATCTATACTGTCAGTGAAACCAATCCATAGTAGGAAAGTACACGAAGGAAAATGTGTGCAGACGACGAAGAAGAAAAAGATCATAAATTAGTAAGGAAATATTCTGAAGAATGAGTTGAATTTATAGGCAAGAAGAATAGGTTTCGAAAGGTTGCAACCCTTTCATAAATCACATTACCATTAATGAATGTTTCCAACCTTTCAAGGTTCTGAATGTTCCTGAAAGTTGAAACCTTTTAGAACAGTTATGGCAGAAAATTGAAATAAAATGGGAAAGTTAAAATAAAATGGGCCGCGCGCTGATCCGAGTAAGGTCGGGTTAGTCAACTAAAAAGTTGAAACATTTCGGCTAATTTTCAACTTCTGTTATCAACTAATTAATTGAAAACATTTTTGGTCATTTAATTAATTAATTAAATAAACTTTGTCCAAAAAATAATCTCTCGATCATTTGCCGAAGTCGAAGCTGAGACGAGCGAGCTAAAACGACGATCGCGCGAGGTGGGTCCATCTTTCAAACTCTTTTAACAATTAATAGGAGTGTTTCTGTATTTAAACACTCCTTTTTTTGTTTTCACCACCGATCAGGGACAAATGCCTTTTCATTAAAGCATAAGAGGACTTTTCAAATTCCAAACTCTTCAAGTTCTCAACAATTCAAATTCCTCTCTTTCACTCTATTTCCCAACAATTCTAGCTACATACCCAACAATAAACCACATTGATGGGGAATGGTTATAACATAAGAATGCACGGACAATTGTCTACTTTATAGTCAAGAATTAATTGCATCTGGATAAGTAGGTTTCCCCTTGGACTTTCCGTAGTGAACATATGTCGGATATACTCGGTCAATCGGTACATGTGATATCTTTGAACCGTCGAGCTTGGGTGTATACCTAGACAACCATATGTCACACAATTAACCCTTTAAAGTTTATGGTTCTTAGAGTTGTGTTCATTTAAGCCATGAACATCTCCTGGTTTCATTAGGGTATAGAGAATAGGATTTTGACATAAAATTCTCTTTGACGCGGCTTGCACTTCACACTCACATAGGTGATTTCTAGCTGTGTCATCTCGTAGATACACTATTTGGTCTAATCTACAAAACTTAGCTAATCATTTAAAACTTTAAGCTTTATTACCTCGTTAACAAGCCTTAAAGTCTTAACCTTGTTCCTGAACAATGTCTTCATCATGAGAATGGATTAAATTAATTGACAATGTCGAACCGTAAGCCTCACCTTTGTTTTTCTCCATGAATCTAGATCTTGGGATCTCCAGTCTTCTAGATAGAGTTACCGTCATGCTGACTTGTCCTAAGCCGTAAACTCATTACCTTAGATGATCTTTTAAACGCCTCTCTCACTAGGACTTTTGTTAGTAAATCTAACACATAATCGATTGACTTTACATAGTCAATTGTGATAATTCCACTAGAGAGCATTTGTCTTACGGTGTTATGTTTCGTCGTATATGACGAGATTTCCCGTTGTACATAACGCTCCCTTCCCTACCTATTTCTGCTTTATTATCGCAATGTATTCAAATAGGGCCAACAGGTTTGGGCCAGAATGAAATATCCTCTAGGAAATTTTGGAGCCATTCAGCTTCTTCACTAGCCTTATACAAAGCAATGAATTCAGATTCCATTGTGGAGCGAGCAACACATGTCTATTTGGACGATTTCCAAGAGGCTGCTCCACGACCAAGTATGAATACATAACGACTCATGGATTTTACATCATTTGACCAGGTGATCCAATTTTGCATCACTGTATTTTTCAACCACAGCAGTATATTTATTATAATGCAAAGCATAATGTTGTGTATATTTTAGATAACCTAAAACACGTATCATTTCCATTCAGTGAGTTTGCTTCGGATTACTAGTGAACCTACTTAGTTTACTAATAGCACATGATATATCTGGTCGTGTACAATTCATAATATACATCAAACGTCCCAACACTATCATATTCCAATTGAGAGTCCTTCATTTTTTTTAAATGTACGACTTAAATTAATTGGAGTTTTGACAATATTGAAATTCAAGTACTTGAACTTATCCAATACATTTTCAATATAATGAGATTGACATAATGCTAGTCCCTACGGATTTTTGATAATCCTGACCTCTAAGATCAAATCAGCAACTCCTAAGTCCTTCATATTGAACTTGCTAGACAGCATGCGCTTAGTACCATTTATATCGTCAATGTCTTAACTCATTATTAACAAGTCATTAACGTACAAATAAACAATGACTTAATGATTCTTAAAATTTTAAATGTAAACACATTTATCACATTCGTTAATCTTGAATCCATTTGCCAACATTGTTTGGTTAAATTTAGCTTGTCATTGTTTGGGTGTTTGCTTGAGTCATAAAGTGATTTGACAAGTCTGCGCACTTTCTTTTCTTTAACAGGAACTATAAACCCTTCAGGTTTTTCATTGTAAATTTCTTCCTCCAACTCTCCATATAAGAAGGTTGTGTTTACATCCATTTGGTGGATTTTAAGATCATGCACTGCTGCTAGTGCTATTAACATCCTAATTGATGTTATCCTTGTTACTGGAGAGTATATGTCAAAGTAGTCCAGACCTTCCTTTTGTCTGTACCCTTTGATTACGAGTCTAGCCTTATATTCGTCAATAGTCCCATCACATTTCATTTTACTTTTAAAGATCCACTTTGATCCTAAAGGTTTATTTCCTGGAGGAAGATCAACCAATTCCCAAGTGTGATTACTTAAAATTGATTTGATCTCACGATTAAATGCTTCTTTCCAATAATTTGACTCAGACGAAGAATAACTGCTTTAAATGTTTGAGGCTCATTTTCAAGCAGTAGTACTACAAAATATGGTCCGAAATAAGCAGATTTTTTTTGGCAAGTACTACGCCTAGGTTCCTTACTAGTTAGAATATTTTCCATTGTTCTTCTTGAGGTGGTTTAGGTCTTTCACTTGGTGACTCACTTTCTATTTTATACGGATAAATGTTATCAGAAAACTCTGCATTATCTAATTTAATTTATGGTATTAACATGGATCTCAAGATTATAAGATTTGTTAACTAAAAACCGACAGGCTTTACTGTTCACAACATACCAAATAATGACAAAATCTAGTGTTTTGGGTCAAATTTTTACCCTCTTCGGTAAAGGAACCTGTACCTTGGCTAAACAACCCCACACTTTGAAATATTTTAAGTTGGGGTTCCTTCCTTTCCACAACTCATATGGAATTGATTGTGTTGTTCGATGGGGTACTCTATTGAGTATTTTATTACCTGTAAGGATGGCTTCCTATAAAAGGTGTCGTGGTGAACCAGAATTGATCATTAAGGCATTCATCATTTCTATTAATGTTCTGTTCTTCCGTTCTGCCAAACCATTTGACTCTGGTGTATAAGGTGCAGTAGTTTGATGAATAAAACCATATTCCAAATATTTCTTTGCAAAAGGATATTCATATTCTCCACCCCTATCACTCCGAGTCATTTTTATCTTTAGATTCAATCTGTTCTCCACTTCATTTTTGTATTGCTTAAATGCATCAATTGCTTCATCCTTGCTATTTAGCAAATATACATGAAAAAATTGACATCAATAAAAGTTATAAAATACTTTTTCCCACCAAGAGATGGTGTTGACTTCATATAGAATATATCTGTGTGAATTAAGTCTAAAGTTTTATAATTTCTTTCAATAGACTTATAAGGATTTTTAACAAACGTACTTTCCACATAAATTTCGCATTTCGATTTATCATATTTAAAATCAGGCAATACTTCTAGATTAACCAATTCTCGCACGGCCTCGTAATTTACTTGTCCCAAACAGGAATGCCTTAAATCATTTAACTGCAATAAGTAAATAGAAGCAGAATTTTTATTAATACTATCAACAACCATTACATTCAGTTTGAAAAGACCCTCATTGAGGTAGCCCTTTCCTATGAACATTTCATTCATACTTGTTAGAGCTTTATCACTAACTAGGACACACTTAAACACGTTCTTAACGAGTAGTGCAGCATAAACTTAATTATTCCTAATAGTAGGGACATGCAGAACATTGTTCAAAGTCAACACCTTGCCGAATGTCATTTTAAAAATTAATTTCCCAGTTCTTGCAATCCTTGCTGTTACTGTGTTTCCCATGAACAAATCTTCATCGTACTCAGCAGGAGTGTACGTTGCAAAGGCTTCTTTTATAGAGCAAATATGTCTAGTGGCACCTGAGTCGAGAAATCACTCCTTGTGATTTCCAACTAAGTTACACTCCAAGGTCATTGCACACAAGCCATCTGCATCTTCCATCTTCTCCATGATGTTTGCTTGACTTTTGCCTTTTCCTTGAAACTCTCATATTTTTCTTTACACCACTAATGAGGGACAAATGCCTTTTCATTAAAGCATAAGAGAACTTTTCAAGTTCCCAGTTTTTCAAATTCCTCTCATTTCCTCTATTTCCCATCTTGTGGCTACATACCCAACAAAAACTACTTCCAAAATGTGTTTGGAGATATTATTGGGTTCGTTGTTTGTGCGATCTTTGTTGATTCTAGATCGAAAAAACTCGACATTCGTATACATCAAATTTGTGAGGGACTCTACTAGATGAGTCAAATTTCAATTAGGCCTTCTTGAAAACTACTCCTAGCTTACACAATATAAAGTGTAATATATCCCTTAAAGAGGGATCTTGAAAATTTCATAAATTCATGAAATATTTACAAAGATATCAAGATGTGGGTGGACTCTTCTTTATAACAAAATACTTTAAAAAAAAGATCCATAGAAACCTATTTACATGGATATCAAATTATATTCATTTAAGGTGTAAATTATCCGTTAGAAGAATCAAGAGAGTGATAAAATTGTACCAAAACTATTAATTAATAAAATATTCTTGTTTCATCATATTTATTTTGTGGTCGTCGTTTATTTTCCATAAATAAGATTTAGTACAAACAAATTTTGTCTCCTTGAACCTAACAAATATTTATAATTTCTTTTGGGGTTTGATTAGTTCGATCTGAGTTGATTAATTGGTAAAATTCGTTAGAAATTGAAGAAAAAAATTAATATTCGTTGATGAAATCATTCATTCCGTAGTCTGATCGATCTTTTGTAGAAATTACTTAATCAGACGAGAATAAAGATAGATCAAGTGCCTTTGGGGTCATCTCTTATCTTCTATGTAGTATTTATCTCCCCAAAGCTTGGAGATGCACACTCAAGAAGAGGCCATATGTTTAAAAATGCATTAAGTATCTTTTTCAAAGATAGAGTTAAAAAAGATCGCACCAATTAAGTACCTAAAAACATCCCCAACCACATTCGGGAAAGTAGTTTCACTCTCCCATCCAAACGTAGACAGAATATCCAATTTCTCAAAATTCTCAACTCTATAACATATCTGCCTTTGCAGATCTGGCGAGGCATGAAGAATGTGCTCATGCAGTCTATCCTTTACTACAGATTGAGTATATCATTCATTATTTACAAAAGTAGACCTCAAATAAGTAATTAGTCTTGTAATCAGCCTCGAATATTTGAAATAGAGATATGTTATAGCAACATAATCTAGCATTACATCTCCAAGAAATTTCAAGTGCTAATAGCATTGTGGAATCTCATGTAGTACGTAAGATCCGTGAGTTAGCGTTGGAACAACCATCGAAGAGTCGTGAAACTTGTAGTGTAGCAGTGATTTCTAAGTACCGTACATTGACTAGCTTCTTAGCATTCACGATGAATTGCCTTAAGATAGGTGCATCAATAATATCAATGTCAATCCCGATCAATTTGTAGTGCCTTAACCACATAAACTACTCTCTTGTTTCTAATCTCCTATACTTTACCCTACAACACATTTTTACTGAAGGCATCAAGAAATTTTTAGCAAGTTGTAAGCTTGAGGATTATCACTAGGAATTGTCCACACTATAAGAGAGAATGGTTCATTACGGATAAATCTCAGAATCTTTTGAGCACATCCAAGCTTGAACGATGCAACATTGGAAATGATTTAATTATTCTTAATGTTGAGAAGACCCTCATGATAATTTCGTAAGTCTTAAACGATTGTATACTAATAGCATATATGAGAAAAGAGTCGCCAAGCTTTTCAAGTGATTCCAAATAAAAATTCTGGAGGCATTTCTTTATTGTCATTACTTCAAACATCTTTGCGGTTGGGATACAAAGTTTTACTTTTTGGTAATTCAAAAGCATTTTTTTAAAGTTTATTCGGCATGGATGCTTTCCCTATAAGGTCTAAGGGTTCTAGCACGGTGGGTAGTTATCATTGACGTCAAGAATCTTATGAATTCAGGGTATACACATATGGTAGTGCATCCCCAAACTCCGCCGAACAGATTCACTGCTATATGTATATACCTTAGAATTCATAAGATTCTCGAGGTCAAGAATATTTTGCCAATAACTATATGTCGTGCTAGAAACTTTAGACTTTATTGGGGAAGCATTCATACTGACTAAACTTGAAAAGAATACTTTCGGATCATTGCAAAATAAAACTTTGTATCCCAACTGGTAAGATTTTGGAAGAGAAAACAAAAAAGAAATGCCTCTAGAAGTTTAATTCGGAATCACTGGGGAAACTTGGAGAATCTTTTCTCAACTTTGGATACGCTCGTAAAATATGAAATTTATACATAATGAACAATTTGATCTTCTAATGTGAATCATTCCTGATGATAATTCTCAAGTTCCTTGACTATGAGTTCCCTTTGTCTTCAATAAAAAGGTATAGTAGGCTAAGGCAAACGATTAGAGATAGTAAGAATCAGTTAATGTTGTTGAGGAAGTAATAGGTGCCTACCTCAGCTCGTGAGGGGAAGTAGCGACTTTACCATTTATGAATTTGATGGGGTTGCACATTGATTTTGTTGATTCTGAGAAGCTAGTTAATGTATGATACTTTGAAACCTTGCTACTTACAACTTACATGATCCTTCATGGCTTCTTGAAACTCTTACTCACAGATCATATTCCACAATAATATTAACGCTAGAAATTCTAGGAGATGCAGTACTTGATTATGTTGGTGCAACACATATCTATTTCAAATATTCGAATTGACTCAATGACTAATTAATGATTTGAGGTAAGATTCTATAAACAATGAATAATATGCTCAATCTGCACTTAAGGCTCGCATGCACAAGAACCTTCTTCATGCCTCGCGAAATCTTCAAAGACTGTTATGTTGTACTATTGAGGATTTTTGTGAAATTGGATCATGTGTCTACATTCGGATGGGAATCTGAAACGTGCTTGGAGATATTTTGGGTCCTCTGTTTCTGCGATCCCTTAAGACCGATCCTGGAACCGTTGATTACGCCTCAAACAATAAACTCCAAACAATAAGACAGTTAAGTGAACTATGTGCACAGAAAGGTTATTTAAAAAAGAAATCAGTTTCTTCATGAGACAGAGACTCGACATTTGTAGACATCAAAATTGTGTGGGACTCTACAAGATGAGTCCAACTTCATTTAGAATTCTTGAATACTAATCCTAAATCTTTAAGATTAATCGTAACTCACACTATATAAAGGTTACTATATCCCTTAGAGAGGGATCTCGAAAATTTAATAAATTCATGGAATATTTACAAATAGATCAAGATGTGAGCGGACTCTTTGTGACCACAGATACTTCATGAAAGTCCACAAATCCTCTTTACATAAGATCAAATAAAATCCATTTTAGGTGCAAATTATCCTACAGAAGAATCAAGAAATGCAAAATTGTACTCAAACTGTTAATTAGTAACATATTCTTCTTTCTTCATATTTATTTCTTAGTTGGAGTTTATTTTCAATACAAGAAATTTGTTACAAAGAAATTGTCTCCTAGAACCCTAACTAAAATTTATAATTTATTTGGGGTTTTATTAGTTTGATCCGAATAGAAGAATTTGTCAGAATCCATTCGACATTGTTGAAACAACTGAATGTTCATTGATCAAATCTTTCACTGAATAGTCAAACAGATCGTTTGACGAAATTTATTAACAAGAGAGAGTAAAGATAGATCAAGTGTCTGTAGGGTCATCTCATACCTTCTTGTTAGTATTTATCGCCAAATAAATAGATATACACACACAAGATTTACTGAAGTTTAACTTTAAATTGTTTCTTGTGAGTTGTCACGAGATGTTACAAAATGTGAAGTTGGTGGAGGCCGACAGAGTGGATTACACTACTTTTCACATGTGGGGCCTATCTAGGAAGTGGTGGCAGTCTTATGTTGATACTAGAAAAACATGTTCATTCCCTGTAACTTCAGTTTGAGAACTTGACTTAAATGATATTTTAGATCGACTTTTGGAAAGATTTCATGCATTGTCTCACCATGCTTTGGTGTTTTTACCAGATGAGACTACGAATTTTTCAATTCATGAGAAGTTTGTCTTATTATATCCGTTGAAGCAACTTATCAAACAACCTTGTCTGAAGCTTCTTTTCAAAGAGCAGTCAAAGGTGGTCATGGAGCTTATGCGCCGCATGGAATTTAGGGAATTCGCAGACAAGAAGTCTTGAACTTGTTGTTTTTAGTAGTACCTCATCTGGAGGGGGATCATCAAGGAGGGATATTCATCCTCGGTTCAGTATACATGTTCATGCAGTTATGTAAGTGTCTGAGGGATGTAATATTTGACAAAGTTTCTACAACTTGGGTCAAGACTTATTAGGTATGCTATTAAAGGTTTTCAGTTTACGGTGACCATTCAATGTATTTGGATTTTTGTTAGTACATGGTGGTTCCTAGTCCTACTATGAGTATGGTGAGTGAAGAAAAATCAATAGATATTCCTCCAGACTTGAAGCAGGAGGCCGACATCAATAATCTTTGAATAATGTTTTGTAACGTTGTTGATTCATTTCTGTTTTTACAAAATAAAGTTTCGAAAGTTCTTTCTTTAAAACTGAGTAAAATATTCAAATTCAACTTGTAAAAAATGAACAATATCATAGAAAAACACTAATATTATAAAAAGAAATGTTATTTAAAGAAAGTGAATATAATTTATTTACCATGGCTTTTATGAGAAAATAACAATGAACAAGAAAACACGTATTTCTTTTTACCTCATTCGTCTTAAATGGTCTTGATTCATTCAATTCATATTTGATCAATTTTTTTTTATGAATCTAACAACTACTCATTAATGCAAGGTATGTCTATTTGAAGAAGAAAAAAATTGGATCATAATTTACCAAGTGATTTAGATCTTCTAAAATAACACTCAAAACTTTTCTTTAAAAATGGAGATAGTTGAACAAGATATGGTGTTGGCATGTTCAGCGCGACGTCATGGATTAAAAAATCAGAAATGATGACTGCAAAATTCTCACATTCCATTTCCAATTGACGTCGATGTATTCTTAAATTTTCGTAAGTCGTATGTTAGGTTTAAGTATGAGAATTCAAAAGGGCATTGTAAGTGTCTAGATCAGTCAAATTTTACTGATGAAAAAGATGATGAGAGTGCATTCATAAAATTGTGACATATAAACTTACAAAGACTTATAGAGATTATTGAAAAAACTAAAGGATACTCCATCTTTTTCATAAATCTCTCTTCATTTATTTTTAATTATCTTTTACTTATGATGTTTGAAGAATTATGAGTGTTCACTAATGTTTTGTTTGATCCACATTTATGATGGTTTTTACCAAATCAAAATTATCTACGAGATACAACGTATATTCAAAGATGTATTTGTTGATTAATACTATAGTTGAGTTAATTCTATCTATGTTTATTAAGTCTAATTCAAAGATATAAAAACATAACATTTCAAAAGAGAATACATATCTGTTCCAATAAACAAACAAGAGGTTTCTGTAAAAGCGAAGTAATGATCTTTAATGCCATTAATCTTGAAAATCTGTTTCTTAAAATGAAAAAGAAAAACTAACTCTTTTATTTGAAACACCTCCTCTTGAAGTATCTATATAAGAATGAACATTTGTAAGCATAAAAAATACAACATCAACCACAAAGAAAAAGAGAAAAAAAATTCCCTCCTTTCATAATATTCTTTGGATATTTTGGAATTTGGTTTTGGGCAACCTCCAAACTCTTAGACACAAGTGCACGTTTTTGAGAGCATGTGGAACCTTGAGAGCGATCGGCTATAACGATTTGCACCAGAGTCTAGCCGAAATCGCTTTCAAAGTAGTGACTCGCCACGACAGAGTACTTGTGATAAGTTCTTTACTACTTTATAATTCCACTATAATATCAATACTGTAATATTTTTCCCAACAATTTGAAAGCGGATTTCCTAATATATAATATTGACAAATGGCTATAATATTGACAAATGGCATTATCTTTATCCCTCTTGTGTCGGTACGTGACACTCCGCTCCACTACTACTACNTTCTCTCTTCTTGATCGATCGTTCTTCCCTTTCCCTCTCTGTTCTTTTTATTTTTCTTACTCAAGACCCTCTTTATTTTACCCTAATTAGCATATAATTATGTATAAAAGATGATAAAATACCCCACTAATATTTTCAAGGTTATCTCTATTAACCCCCAAGTAATTGAATTATTAATATTAATCCACTAACTTTATAATTATAAGCATGAAAAGTCCAAAACGCCCCTTTAAAACTTTAGCAGAATTCCGACCCGAGTGAGCTGACGGAGACTGTGACGGTCCGTCACAACTGTGACGGTCCGTCCTGCAGGTCCGTCACAAAGCTCAGAGACTCGATTTCAGTAAAAGGTCTGTGACGGCCCGTCATGCCGGCGACGGTCCGTCCTGCCATTTCGTCGCGAAGTTCAGAGAGTCGATCTCAGTACCCAAATTTTCTAAATTCTAAGTGTTTTGGAACGAGACCCCCTCGACGGTCCGTCGTGCCCATGACGGTCCGTCGTGGGATCCGTCGATCCTGACAGTTTTTTCCAGAATAACTCTAATGCTCAAAACGACTAAATAGGTCGTTACAATTAACCCTAACTATAAAATATATTCTTACTGTGTTGCCTCCTTGCTCGCGGCTGTATATTACTCTTTTCAATTCTTGTGGGCTGTACCAGCTCGCTTTTCCAACGTTTTTATATCTCCTCTTCTCATACAAGATGTGTCAGTCAACCAAGGTAACAACTCCTCTCTTTTCCCTTCCTTTATTCATTACTGATGAAGTCGATTCGAAGTTATTTGGATACCTTAGAAGATTAATAAAACAAGCATGGAAGGTTAAACATACGCTAAAATGAAATTTAGGCAAGAAGTGATTACATTTCAAATAATTAATAGGCTAGCCTTTTCTTCGTTTTAGCTCAAGATTATTATTGTAACTAGCTTAGGTTTTTTTATCTAGTATTTTAGTTTCTAGATCATCCTTTTTTCCTTCTAAATCTCCCTGTCTTTCTTTCTATTTCTTAATGTTATATTTTGTTTCCTTTATTGTTATTGCACCTACAATTACATCAAATATGTCTCCCTCTTCCTTTCTATTTCTAAATCATATATCTTGTTTTCTTGATCGTGTTACTAGGTAAGTCTATCCTTCAAATCATAAATAGAAGAAATTATCTAGATTTTTCCACTGGTGAATATTGTACTTGATACTTCATGTTTCCCAACTCACTTCCTTGTTGACCAGGTAATTCTTTGAATGTATGCTAAAAAAATATATATCTGATGCAGAAGGAATTTTTCCTCTAGTGAACAATATATTGCATGCCTTTTTATTATGTTCTATGAACCCTACTATTATAGGTAGGTATTAAGTACCTTTTGGTGCACCTCCAATATATGAAGTTCTTTGTTTCTTCATAATCCAATTAGTAGGTTATCATAGTTCGAGAATTGGAAGTATAACTTATACATGTAACCTATATATCCATTCCTTCTCGCCCTGATCCAAAAAACCAAAAGAATTGACCCCAACTAGCTTCGAATTGACACGTAATGTTGTTTATATCAATTTTTGTTTGACAAATGCCTTTACCTTAACACATACTTTTATAATACTATGATCAATATACTTTTAGCTCTGATATTCACTTAAATTTTGCTTACTCTAATATTTGATTACTTAGCATTGGGTGTTCTAGGGATGTTCAGAATTTTTTTTTGTCCATATACCTAATCGAAAGTGGCATTTGGCTTGGACCTTAGTGATCCATAGCTTATGTAAAAATATAGGAAATAGGAAAAAATTTAATAGCATTGTGTGTTGCAGGAGTTATTATTGTCAAGATACTAATGCAAATTGTGATTAGCTTGGACCGCAATGATCCATTGTGTCATGTCAAACAACTTCCTTGTTCAAATTCGTCATCAGGACAAGGGAGAACATCTAGATTTATGAATAGGTTGGTAAAGTACTCTAGAACTTCCTAGATATATTCAAGAAGGCTTTAGAATTCCCTTAAACTTTTGGAGAATGCTAGAATAGGACTGAAGTGTAAACATTGTAGGGAACTTTAAAGTAGATAATATTTACACTTAGTCCTTTAGGAGGTAATATAAATAAAGGGCCTCTCATTGAAAAAATGTTCCAACCAAGTGTATAACATTCGACAAAGTAATACTAAGCCTTTTTTGAAAGCTTTTCAAGTTTCTCTAAGTCTTTCTTACATTCTCTTAGCAGTCTTAGATTCAAAAGTCCTACTTGAGCTTACAAGACCGTGAAATATTGTAAGTTGTAAAGTGCTGCATAAAACATTAGTTAGACTCTAAGTCTGCAAAAAATGTGGTATAATATCAAAGGTTTGCAGTTAGGGAATAACAAATAAAGGAGATATAAACGTTGCTAGCACCACAAAAATCAACATTGATGGTGGAAGTAAGATCTGCAAGGGAAATAAGCACAACTAGAGTAGTAAGGAAAAGTTATTCGACCCTACACCAAGCAAGGCACTAACATGTCACCAACATTTGACCATTGAAACAAGTGACGATGACTATGGTGATGAGTCTATTGACGCCACCATCAGAGAGGAATGGGTCACAAGGGTTCAAAATGAGAGGTAGACCATAGAGATATTAGTCGGCATTTGGATGAGGTTGATGAAAAGTTCAAGACTATAAAGGACTATAACCTTAGGAAACAAAAATGTCCGCAAGGAGTTGGAGGGATGCCAGCATGCCGAGTTCGAGATGAAGGAGGCCATCACATTCTTGGAGTGTCGGCTCATTGATGCGCTAAGTATGATTGCAGCTATTAGAGTCGAGAATACAGCACTCAATGAGGGCGTGTAAGCTGAAGGATCGACATCATGCGGCCGATATTGGGAAGCCAAGGTCGAGGCTCCCAAGTCACATATGTTCAAAGTCATCCGTGACGCCCAAGAAGCGGAGAACTTCTTATGGAACTTGGAGAATTACTTCAAGTGTAGTTCGGTAAAGAGTGAAAAAACAAGATCAACATTGTCGTGTTGTATCTTCAAGGCTTGTCAGAGTGTGAACCTTATAAACTCAAAGATGACACTTGAAGTACCCATAGAATGGAGTTTCAATTTTTGAAGTTTGTGGCTTGATATTTGCATTTTATTTGCAAGAGAGGAGATACCGAGTAAATTAGGTCAAACTAGGCATGCAAGTTAGTTGCACATTTTTTTTCCAAATAGAAAAAAATTATTGCAATCACTGAATAAATAAAAAAGAATGAGTTTATTCATAATAATTGTGAGTACATATATGTTTATCCCTTGATTCCCCTCTCATAAGTTTACTCCAAGATTCAAAGGTTATTAGTGTCACCCAAACTAGGATGATGTGGACCTTCGTAGGACTTATTTGATCTTTGTGAAAGTATTTTACCGATCTTGTTAATGTATTTGGTTGTCAAGAAGAGTGCGCCCATATCTTGATCACTTCATGAATATATAAAATTTTGGCGATGGTTATTGAAAGAAATATATGCACTTTATATAAGTGAAATATAAGTGTGAGCTAGACTTTAGGGTATGGAGTCTCCAAAAACCCTAAATGAAATTGGATTCATATTGTAGAGTCCAACAAAATTTTGATGTCTCAAATGTCAACTTTTTGTCCCATAAACTTTTTTGGGATGCATAGTTTACTTAATAGTCTTGCTTGATAGAGTTTTATTGGTTGAGGTATAATCAACTATTCCAGAAGAGGTCTTATGCTTAGAAATGTGGTATCTTTGTCGAAGCCAGTATTAACAAGGATCTCTCTCTAGCAAGGGACTAAAAATCATCTCCAAGCACCTTTGGGAAAGTAGTTCCACTCTCCCATCTAAATATGGACACAATCTAATTCCTCAAAATCCTTAAACGTACAACATAGCGAGGCATGAAGAATGTGCTCATGCAGGCTAGCCTTAATTGTAGATTGAGCATAACATTCATTATTTAAAAAAGTAGACCGCAAATAAGTAATTAGTCTTGGAATCAGTCTCGAATATGTGTTTTAACAATATAATATAGTACTACATCTCCATGAAATTCCAAGTGCTAATAGCATCTTGGTATCTCAGGTAGCATCTAAGATCCGTGAGTTAGAGCTTTAACAAACCACGAAGAGTCACAAAACTTGTAAAGTAGCAGTGATTTCCAAGTACCGTATATTGACTAGCTTCTCAACATTCACGAGGAAGTTCCTTAGCATAGGTGCATCCATAAAATCAATGTCCATCCAGATCCATTTCAATAAATGATAAAGTTTCTACTTTGGTGCCTGATCTGAGGTAGGTACCTATTAGTGCCTCACCACATTAGCTACTATCTTACTTATAATCTCCTACTTTACCCGATTATACATTTCTACCGAAGGAAAACTCTTTGAAAAAGTTTTGAACTTGAGAATTATCCCTAGGAATGAACCCCATTTTATGATTTAATGATTCATTACGGATAAATCTCAAAATTTTACGAGCACATCAAAGCATGAACAATGCAACACTCCAAATTATTTTATTTTTCTTAATGTTGAAAGAGCCTCATGATGATTTTCATAAGTCTTAAACAAATGTATACTGATAGCATATTTGAGAAAAGAGTCTCCAAGTTACCTAAGTGATTCCAAATGAAACTTCTGCATACATTTCTTTGTTGTCAACACTTTCAAAACCTTAGCAGTTGGGATAAAATTTTTTAGTTTGCCCAATAAAGTCCAAAGGTTCTAGAAGACAGATAGTAATTGGCGGAAGATTCTTGTCCTAGAGAATCTTATGAATCTAAGGTATACACGTATGAGAGTGAATCTGTTCGGGTGGAATATAAGTGATTAACTACCATACGTGTATACCTTAGAATTCATAATATTCTCAAGGTTTGGAATCTCTCCTAATACCTATCTGTCGTGCTACAACCTTAAGATTTTATATGGGAAGCAGTCATGCATAATAAACTTGAACTGCAAGCAAAAACATTGTATCCCAATTGCTAAGGTTTTGGAAGTAGTGACAACAAAAAAATGCCGCTAGAAGTTACATTTGGAATAACTTGGCAAACATGGAGACTCTATTCTCAAATATGATGTTAGTATAGAATTATTTAAGACTTATGAAAGTCATCACAAGGGTTTTCTCAAAATTAAGAAAAATAAAATCATTTCCAATGTCACACTGTGCAAGTTTGGATATGCTCGTAAAATATCAAAATTCATCTATAATGAACCACATAATCTTAAAATGTGAATCATTCTTGATGAAAATTCTCGAGTTCATTACTTTGGTTAAGAGTTCCTATTGCCTTCAATAAAAATGTATAGTAGGCTAACACAAACTTTTACAAATAATAAGAAGTAGTTGATGTGGTTGAGGCACTAATAGGTTCCTACCTCAACTTGTGTGGGGAAGAAGTGGCTTTACCATTTATGAAATGACTTTTGTTGCACAGTAATTTTGTCGATACACCTATGACAAGACACTTCCTTATTAATGCTGAGAAATAAGTTAATATGTCTGGTACTTTGAGTCCCTGCTACATTACAAGTTCCATGATCCTTCACTGCATGTTGAAGCTCTAACTCAAGGATCATACAAGCTACATGAGATTCCACGATGATATCAACACTAGGAATTCTTGGAGATACAATGCAAGATTATGCTGTTACGACATATATCTATTTCAACTACTCAAACTGAGCCCATGAATAATTATTGATTTGATGTATGCTTCTATTAACAATGAATGATATGCTCAATCTGCAGAAAAAAGGTTGGCATGCACAAGCACCTTTTTCTTCATGCCTCGCCAAATTTGCAAAGACTGTACTGTTGAAGATTGTTGAAAATCAGATCTTGTGTTTACATTCGTATGGGAGACTGAAATTGTTGCCAATATGTGTCATAAAATCATAAATTACTGATTCTAATAAATAATTCAGAATCATGAAGTACCTTAAATTTATAGAACTAATAAGAGAAATGAACAAAAATTTAATTCAAAAAAAGTAAAATTTGTGAAAAACAAACCAGAATCTTAAAAACCTTTTAATTCGGAAAAAAGATCAAGTCCACTGAACTCACAATGTCCGTTTAAGGAAATTATTCCCCTCTAGTATCCGAGGTTTGATTTTGAAAATAACCTCCTAGGGTAAAATGATTTTAATCAGCATAGTGTAGATACCAAAAACTCTATTGTCAGTAAACCAATCCATAGTAGGAAAGTACACGAAGGAAAATGTGTGCTGAAGAAGAAGAAGAAGATCATAAAATTAGTATGGAAATATTCTAAAGAATAAGTGGTATTTATAGGCAAGAAGAATAAGTTCCGAAAGGTTGCAACCCTTTCAGAATTCACATGACCATTAATGAATGTTTGCAACCTTTCAAATGGTACGGAATGTTCCTCAAAGCTGCAACCTTTTAGAACAGCCATGGCGAAAAATTTAAATAAAATGCGAAAGTTCAAATAAAACGGGTCGGCGCGGATCCGAGTCAAGTCGGGTTAGTCAACTAAAAAATAGAAACATTTCGGCTAATTTTCAACTTCTGTTATCATCTAATTAATTGATAACATTTTTTGTAATTTAATTAACTAATTAATTAATTAATTAAGATAAACTTTGTCTAAAAAATAATCTCTCGATCATTTTCCGAAGCCAAAGCGGAAGCCGAAGCTGAGACGAGCGAGCGACAACGACGAAGACGTGAAGGGGGTCCCTCTTTCAAACCCTTTTAACAATTAATATGAGTGTTTCCGTATTTAAACTTTCCTATTTTTCTTTTCACCACCGATGAGGGACAAATTCCTTTTCATTAGAGCATAATAGTACTTTTCAAATTCCCAACTCTTCAAGTTCTCAACATTTCAAATTCCTCTCTTTCCCTCAATTTCTCAACAATTCTTGCTACATACCCAACAATCCACAACATTGATGGGAATGGTTATAACTTAGGAATGCACGGACAATTGTGTACTTTATAGTCAAGAATTAATTGTAAGTAGGTTTCCCCTAGGACTTTTCTTAGTGAACATATGTCGGATATACTCGGTAAATCGGTAGATGTGATATCTTTGAACGATCGAGCTTTGGTGTATACCTAGACAACCATATGTCACACAATTAACCCTTTACTGTTTATGGTTCTTACGGTTGTGATCATTTCAGCCATGAAAACCTCCTGTTTCATTAGGGTAAAGAGAATAGGATTTTGACAAAAAATTCTCTTTGGCGCGGCTTCCACTTCACACTCACATAGGTGATTTCTATCCGTGTCATCTCGTAGATACACTATTTGGTCAAACATACCAAACTTAGCAAATCATTTAAAACATTAAGCTTTATTACCTCATTAACAAGCCTTAAAGTCTTAACCTTGTTCCTGGACATTGTCTTCATCATGAGAATAGATTATGTTAATTGACAATGTCGAACCGTCAGCCACAACTTTGATTTTCTCATGAATCTAGCTCTTGGGATCTCAAGTCTGCTAGATAGAGTTACCGTCATGCTGACTTGTCCTAAGCCGTAAACTCATTCCCTTAGATGATGTTTTAACTGTCTCTCTCATTAGGACATTCGTTAGTAGATCTGACACATAATCTCTTGACTTTACAAAGTCAATTGTGATACTCCAGTAAGGAGAAGTTGTCTTACGGTGTCATGTCTCCGTTGTATATGACGATATTTCCCGTTGTACATAACGCTCCCTACCCTACCTATTGCTGCTTAACTATCACAATGTATGCAAATAGGTCCAATATGTTTGGGCCAGAATGGAATATCCTCTAGGAAATTTCGGAGTCATTCAGTATCTTCACTAGCCTTATACAAAGCAATGAATTCAGATTCCATTGTGGAGCGAGCAATACATGTTTGTTTGGACGATTACCAAGAGGTTGCTCCTCCACCAAGTATGAATACATAACGACTCATGTATTTTACATCATTTGACCAGGTGATCCAATTTGCATCACTGTATCCTTCAATTACAGCAGGATAATATACATCAGACTTCCCAAACTTCCCAACACTCTGGCATATTCCAATTGAGAGTCCTTCATTCTTTTTTAAATGTACAACTTAAATCAATTGGAGTTTTGACAACATTGAAATTCAAGTACTTGAACTTATCCAATACATTTTCAATATAACGAGATTGAGATAATGCTAGTCCATAGGGAGTTTTGATAATCCTGACTTCTAAGATCAAATGAGCAACTCCTAAGTCTTTCATATCGAACATGCTGGACAACATTCGCTTAATATCATTTATATCGTCAATGTCTTTACTCATTAATAACATGTCATCAACATACAAACAAACAATGACTTCATGATTCATAACATTTTTAATGTAAACACATTTATCACATTCGTTAATCTTGAATCCATTTGCCAACATTGTTTGGTCAAATTTGGCATGTCATTGTTTGGGTGTTTGCTTGAGTCCATAAACTGATTACACAAGTCTGCACTTTCTTTTCTTTACCAGGAACTATAACCCCTTCAAGTTGTTCATTGTAAATTTCTTCCTCCAACTTTTCATTAAAGAAGGTTGTATTTACATCCATTTGGTGGATTTAAAGATCATGCACTGCTGCTTGTGCTATTAACATCCTAATTGATGTTATCCTTGTTACTGGAGAGTATGTGTCAAGTAGTCCAGACCTTACTTTTGTCTGTACCCTTTGACTACGACTCTAGCCTTATATTTGTCAATAATCCCATCACATTTCATTTTCCTTTTAAAGATCCACATTGATCTTAAAGGTGTATTTCTTGGAGGAAGATCAGCCAATTCCCAAGTGTCATTACTTAAAATTGATTTGATCTCAGGATTAATTGCTTCTTTCCAATAAGTTGAGTCAGATGAAGACATAACTGCTCTAAATAGTTGAGGCTCATTTTCAAGCAGTAGTGCTATAAAATCTGGTCCGAAATAAGCAGATTTTTTTTTGGCGAGTACTACGCCTACGTTCCTCACTAGTTAGAATATTTTCAATTGATTCTTCTCGTGAAGGCACCTCTACCTTGGCTAAACAACCTCTTCGGTAAAGGAACCTCTACCTCAGCTAAACACCCCCACACTTTGAAATATTTTAAGTTGGCTTTCCTTCCATTCCACAACTGATATGGAATTGATTGTGTTTTTCAATGTGGTACTCTATTGAGTATTTTATTACCTGTAAGGATGGCGTCCCCAATAAAGGTTTCATGGTGAACCAGAATAGATCATTAAGGCATTCATCATTTCCATTAATGTTCTTTTCTTCCGTTCTTCCAAATCATTTGACTGTGGTGTATAAGGTGCAGTAGTTTGATGAATAATACCATATTCCAAATAAATATCTGCAAAAGGACATTCATATTCTCCACCCCTATCACTTCGAGTCATTTGTATCTTTAGATTCAATCGGTTCTCCACTTCATTCTTGTATTGCTTAAATGCATCAATTGCTTCATCCTTACTACTAAGCAAATATACATAACAAATTTGAGTTCAGTCATCAATAAAAGTTATAAAATACTTTTTCCCACCACGAGATGGTGTTGACTTCATATCGCATATATCTATGTGAATTAAGTCTAATGTTCTAGAATTTCTTTCAATAGACTTATAAGGATTTTTAACAAACCTACTCTCCACACAAATTTCGCATTTCAATTTATCATATTTAAAATCAGGCAATACTTCTAGATTAACCAATTTTCGCAAGGCTTCGTGATTTACATGTCCCAAACGGGCATGCCATATATCATTTAACTCCAATAAGTAAACAGAAGCAGAATTTTTATTAAAACTATCAACAACCATTACATTCAGTTTGAAAAGACCCTCATTGAGGTAGCCCTGTCCTATGAAGATTTCTTTCTTACTTGATAGAGCTTTATCACTAACTTGGACACACTTAAACCCCTTCTTAACGATTAGTGCGGCATAAACTTAATTCTTCCTAATAGTAGGGACATCATTATTCAAAGTCAACAACTTGTCGGATGTCATTTTCTACATTAATTTCCCAGTTCCTGCAATCCTTGCTTTTACAGTGTTTCCCATGAACAAATCTTCATTGTACTCAGCATGAGTGTACGTTGCAAAGGCTTCTTTTGCATAGCAAATATGTCTAGTGGCAGCTGAGTCAAGAAACCACTCCTTGTGATTTCCAACTAAGTTACATTGCGAGGTCATTGCACCCAAGTTATCTGCAACTTCCATCTTCTCCATGATGTTTGCCTGACTTTTGCCTTTGCCTTTAAACACTCATATTTTTCATTCTACCACCGATGAAGGACAAATGCCTTTTCATTAAATCATAAGAGGACTTTTCAAGTTACCAACTATTCAAGTTCTCAACTTTTTGAATTCCTCTCTTTCCCTCTATTTCCCATCTTTTGGCTACATGCCCAACAAAACTACTTCCAAAATGTGTTTGGAGATATTATTGGGTTCGTTGTTTGTGCGACCATTGTTGATTGTAGATCCAAAAACTCGACATTCGTAGACATCAAATTTGTGTAGGACTCTACTAGATGAGTAAAATTTCAATTAGGCCTTCTTGAAAACTACTCCTAGCTTACACTATATAAATTGTAATATATCCCTTAGAGAGGGATGTTGAAAATTTCATAAATTCATGAAATATTTACAAAGATATAAAAATGTGGGTGGACTCTTCTTGATAACAAAATACTTTTAAAAAAAGATCCATAGAAACCTATTTACAGGGATATCACATTAAATTCATTTAAGGTGCAAATTATCTGTTAGAAGAATCAAGAGAGGGATACAATTGTACCCGAACTATTAATTAATAAAATATTCTTGTTTTTTATTATGTGGTCGGAGTTTATTTTCCATAAATAAGATTTAGTACAAACAAATTTTGTCTCCTTGAACCTAAGAAATATTTATAATTTCATTATGGGTTTGATTAGTTCGATTAGAGTTTATTAATTGGTTAAATTCGTTAGAAATTGAAGAAGAAAATGCATATTCGTTGATCAAATCATTCATTCCGTAGTCTGATAGATCTTTTGTAGAAATTAATTAATCAGACGAGAATAGTGATAGATCAAGTTCCTTTGGGGTCATTTCTTAACTTCTATGTAGTATTTATCTCCACAATGCTTGGAGATGCACACACAAGAAGAGGCCTTATGTTTAAAAATGTATTAAGTATCTTTTTCAAAGCTAGAATCAACAAATATCGCACCAATAAAGTACCTAACAACATCCCCAACCACATTTGAGAAAGTAGTTTCACTCTCCCATCCAAATGTACACACAATATCCAATTTCTCAAAATTCTTAACTGTATAACATATATGCCTTTGCAGATTTGGCGAGGCATGAAGAATTTGCTCATGCAGTCTAGCCTTAACTGCAGATTGAGTATATCATTCATTATTTACAAAAGTAGGCCATAAATAAGTAATAAGTCTTGAAATCAGCCTCAAATATTTGAAATAGAGATATGTTGTAACAACATAATCTAGCATTACATCTCCTTGAAATTTCAAGTGCTAATAGCATCGTGGAATCTCATGTAGTACGTAAGATCCGTGAGTTAGCGTTTGAACAAGCAGTAAAGGGTTGTGAAACTTGTAGTGTAACAGTGATTTCTAAGTACCGTAAATTGACTAGCTTCTTAGCATTCACGATGAAGTGCCATAAGATAGGTGCATGAATAATATCAATGTCCATCCCGATCCATTTCATAAATGATAAAGCTGCTAGGTTGCCCGTCCGAGATGAGGAAGGCACCTGTTAGTGCCTGAACCACATCAACTACTCTCTTGTTTCTGATCTCCTATACTTTACCCTACAACACATTTCTACTGAAGGCATGAAGAAATTTTTGTGAAGTTGTAAACTTGAGGATTATCACTAGGAATTGTCCACACTTTACGATAGATTGTTCATTACGGATAAATCTCAGAATTTAATGAGCACATCCAAGCTTCAACGATGCAACATTGGCAATGATTTTATTTTTCTTAATGTTGAGAAGACCCTCACGATAATTTTCATAAGTCTTAAGCGATTGTATACTAATAGAATATATGAGAAAAGAGTCGCCAAGCTTTTCAAGTTATTCCAAATAAAAATTCTGGAGACATTTCTTTGTTTTCATAACTTCCAAAATCTTAGCGGTTGGGATACAAAGTTTTACTTTGTGGTGATTCAAAAGCATTCTGTTAAATTTTATTCGGCATGGATGCTTTCTGCACTTAAGGCTCGCATGCACAAGCACCTTCTTCATGCCTCGCGAAATTTGCAAAGACAGAAATGTTGTACTGTTGAGGATTTGTGAGAAATTGGATCATGTGACTACATTCGGATGGGAATCTAAAACGTGCTTGGAGATGTTGTTGGGACCTCTGTTTGTGCGATCCCTTAAGACCTCTCCTGGAACCGTTGATTACACCTCGAACAATAAACTGCAGCCAATTAGAGAGTTCAGTGAACTATGTGCACAAAAAGGTTATTTAAAAAAGAAATCAGTTTTTTCATGAGACAGAGACTCGACATTTGTAGACGTCAAAATTTTGTTGGACTCTAAAATATGAGTCCAACTTCATTTAGAATTCTTGAAGACTAATCCTAATTCTTGAAGACTAATCCTATCTCACACTATATAAAGGGTATTATATCCCTTAGAGAGGGATCTCAAAAATTTCATAAATTCATGGAACATTTACAAATAGATCAAGATGTGGGGCAGACTCTTTGTGACCACAAATACTTCATGAAATTCCACAAATCCTCTTTACATAAGATCAAATAAAATACGTTTTAGGTGCAAATTATCCTACAGAAGAATCAAGAAATGCACAAATTGTACTCAAACTGTTAATTAGTAGCATATTCTTCTTTCTTCATATTTATTTCTTAGTTGGAGTTTATTTTCAATAATAAAATTTGTTTCAAAGAAATAGCCTCCTAGAACCCTAACTAAAATTTATAATTTATTTGGGGTTTTATTAGTTTGATCCGAGTTGAAGAATTGGTAAGAATCCATTCGATATTGTTGAAAGAACTGAATGTTCATTGATCAAATCCTTCACTGAATAGTCAAATAGATCGTTTGCAAAATTAATTAACAAGAGAGAGTAAAGATATATCAAGTGTCTTTAGGGTCATCTCATACCTTCTAAGTAGTATTTATCGGCAAATAGATAGATATAGACACACAAGATTTACTGAAGTTTAACTTTAAATTGTTTCTTGTGAGTTTTCATGAGATGTTACAAAATCTGGGGTTGGTGGAGTCTTACAGAGTGGATTACACTACTTTTCATATGTGGGGCCTATCTAGGAAGTGGTGGCAGTGTGATGTCGATACTAGAACAACATGTTCATTCTCTGTAACTGCAGTTTGAGAACTAGACTTAAGATGGTAATTCAGATCGATTTTTTGAAAGATTTCATGCCTTGTCTCACCATGCTTTGGTGATTTTACCAGATGAGACTAACAATTTTTCAATTCATGAGAAGTTTGACTTATTATATCCGTTGAAGCAACTTATCAAACAACCTTGTCTGAAGCTTCTTTTCAAAGAGCAGTCAAAGGTGGTCATGGAGCTTATGTGCCGCATGGAATTTAGGGATTTGGCAGACAAGAAGTCTTGCCCTTGTTATGATTTTAGTAGTACCTCATCTGGAGGGGGATTATTAAGAAGGGATATTCATCCTCGGTTCACTATATATGTTCATGCAGTTATGTAAGTGTCTGAGGGATGTAATATTGGACAAAGTTTCTACAACTTGGGTCAAGACTTATCAGGGTTGCTATTAAAGGTTTTCAGGTTACGGTAACCATTAGATGTATTTGGATTTTTGTTAGTACATGCTGGTTCCTAGTCCTACTATGAGTGTGGTGAGTTTGGAAAAATCAATAGATATTCCTCCAGACTTGGAGCAGGAGTCCAACATCAATAATGTTAGAATAATGTTTTTTAACGTTGTTGATTCATTTCTGTTTTTACAAAATTTTTTGAAAGTTCTTTCTTTAAAACTGAGTAAAATATTAAAATTCAACTTGAAAAAAATGAACAATTTCATAGCAAAACACTAATATTATAAAAAGAAATGTTATTTAAAGTATGTGAATATAATTTATATGCCATGACTTTTATTAGAAAATAACATTGAACAAGAAAACGCATATTTCTTTTTACCTCATTCGCCTTAAATGGTCTTGATTCATTCAATTCATATTTGATCAAATTAATTTTTTTTATGAATCTAAGAACTACTCATTAATGCAACGTATGTCTATTTGAAGAAGAAAAAACTTGGATCATAATTTACCAAGTGATTTAGATCCTCTAAAATAACACTCAAAACTTTTCTTTAAAAATGGATATAGTTGAAGAAGATATGGTGTTGGCATGTTCAGCACGACGTCATGGATTAGAAAATCAGAAATGATGGCTGCAAAATTCTCACATTCCATTACCAATTGACGTCGATGTATGTTCAAATTTTCGTAAGTAGAATGTTAGGTTTAAGTATGAAAATTTAAAAGGGCATTGTAATTGTCTAGATTAGTCAAATTTTACGGATTAAGAAGTTGATGAGAGTGCATTCATAAAATTGTGACATATAAACTTACAAAGACTTATAGAGATTATTGGACAAACAAAAGGATACTCCATATTTTTCATAACTCTCTCTTTATTTCTTTTCAAATATTTTTTACTTATGATGTTTGAAGAACTATGAGTTTCCACTAATGTTTATTTGATCCACATTTATGATGGTTTTTACAGAATCAAAATTATCTACGAGATACAAAATATATTCAAAGATGCATTTGTTGAGATAATACTATAGTTGAGTTAATTCTAACTATGTTAATTAAGTCCAATGCAAAGATAGAAAAACAATACGGTTCAAAAGAGAATACATATCCGTTCCAGTAAACAAACAAGAGGTTTCTGTAAAAGTGAAGTAATGATCTTGAATTCCATTAATCTTGACAATCTGTTTCTTAAAATGAAAAAGAAAAATTAACTCTTCTATTTGAAACTCCTCCTCTTTAAATATCTATATAAGAATGAAAATTTGTAAGCATAAAAAATACAACATCAACCACAAAGAAAAAGAGAAAAAAAATTTCCATCCTTTCATAATATTCTTTTGATATTCTTGGAAATTTGGTTTTGGGTAACCTCCAAACTCTTATCCACGAGTGCACGTGTTTGAGAGCAACTGTGGAACCTTGAGAGCGACCGTCTATAACAATTTGCATCGGAGTCAAGTCGAAATCGCTTTCAAAGCAGTGGCTTGCCACGACAGAGTATTTGTGATAAGTTCTTTACTACTTTATAATTCCAATCTAATATCAATATTGTAGTATATTTCCTAACAATTTGAAAGCGGTTTTCCTAACATATAATAATGATAAATGGCTATTACATTGAACAAAACTTTTAGTTATTTGTCAAAACATGAGCCTATAAGTTACATGAGGACGGAAGAGGCGAACCGTCTCAAAGATAATATGGAAGAACTTTCTCTTAATTCGTCTAAAGGTAATCTTGTTTAATTTTTCTAGTACTGTTGTGAAATACAGGTTAAAAGGCAAAAAGAAGAAAGTCTCGAAAAGGAACTTATGATGAAGAAAAATCAATTCAACAAGACGGTCACAGAGGTGTGAGGTGCTATCAAAGAAAAGGGAAAGACTCAAAGAAGGATGGACAAAGTGATGTCCAAGCCAATCTTGCTGAAGGTAATGAAGTGATTGTTGTTGTATTCGTTGAGGAAAACCTGGTGGCAAATAAAATTGACTGGGTGCTATACACAGGCGCTCCGAGGCATTTTTGTGCCAATAAAGAGTTATTACATGACTTTGAGGAGTCTACTGATAGATAGTGTGTATATATGGGTAACTCCACTACTGCTGTAGTAATGGGTAATGGAAAAGTTTTGCTTGAATTATCTTCTGGAAATACATTATCCTTGAACAATGTTTTGTATGTTCCCTCCCCCTATAGAAACATAGTTTCCTGAGCACTTCTCAACAAAGTAGGCCTTAAACTTGTCTTTGAAGATGATAAAATAATTATGTCTGGCGGAGGAGACTTTGTTGGGAAGGGATATCTTCGTGGAGGACTATTTATATTAAACATTGTTCAAGAGATTGTCCATAATGCAAGCATTTCAAATTCTGCTTATATTGTTGAGTCTATTAATTTGTGGCATGGTAGACTACGTAATGTTAATATTGCTTCTATTAAAATGCTCAGAAAAATGGAATTAATTCCTATCACAAAAACTGATGATTTTTCCAAATGCCATGTGTGCGTAGAAGCAAAGCATCCCAAGAAACCTTTCAAATCTATTATTAGTAGAAAGACTGAATTACTTGAACTAATACATTAAGGTTTAGAATATTTCAAGAACACTGTTAGCAAAGGTGGAAAAAGTATACTACTAAAACTCTAGAAGATTTTTTTGGGAAAAATTGTATTAAACATGAAGTTAGTGCTACATATACTCTCCAACAAAATGGTTTAGCCGAAAAGAAAAATAAAACCCTTAAAGAAATGATGAACTCTATGCTTTTAAGCTCTGGTCTATCTAACAATATGTGGGGAGAAAAAGTCTTGTCTGCATTGTTATATTCTTAATAGAGTCCCGCATAAGAAGTAAGACAAGACCTCATATGAGTTGTAGAAATGGTTTGCTCCTAACTTGAAATTTCTGAAAGTGTGTGGGTGTTTGGCTAAGGTTGGTCTACCTGATTTTAAACGAGTAAATGTTGGTTCTAAGACTTCTGATACTATCTTTATTGGTTATACTCAAAATAGTGTTGCATATAGATTTATGTCTCTTAATGATCATTCTATTCATGAATCTAGAGATGCAGAATTTTTCGAGTATATTTTTCCTTTGAAAAACAATGTGCCGAGTGATGCGCAAAATAATGCTTCTATGTCTATGTCTATTAATTCCCATGTTGTACCTTCTTCTAGAGTTATTTATAATGAGCATGAAAATGAACTTAGAAGGAGTAAGAATCGTAGAATTTAGACATGTTTTGGTCCTGATTTTATCACTACTTTCTTAACTGAAAATATTGATATTAATTTTTTAATTGACGAATTAGTGTATATTTATTCAATAGAAGAAGACTCTAAGACTTATCATGAAGCAATGATATCAATAGATTATATATTTTTGAAAGAGGCTATTAAAAGAGAATTAGACTCCATAGTTTCTAATCACACTTGGGGCTTGTATGATTTACCTGAAGGTAATAAGACCATAAGTAGCAAGATATTTAAGAAGAAATTGGGACATGATTGTACAATTGATAAATATAAGGCTAGACTTGTGATTAGGGGTTTTAACCAAAAGAAAGTTGTTTTTGTGGCAGGGAAGATGTAATAGCCGGGATTAAGCGGAACTGGGCATTCCGCCACTTACTTTAAGGAAAGGAAATTGAAAAAAAATAAGTACTTTTGTACATAAAGATATGAGTTTACTTGGATACTTATTCTCAAATGACTAAAATAGCGACCATTATAACTCTTATTGCTTCGGCCGCTATTCACTACTTAGTGGTACATCAAATGGATGTCAAAACAACATTTCTAAATGCTGATTTAAAGGAATAGATCTTTATGACTCAACCTGAGGGTTTTGTGGTTCTAGGACAAGAGGATAAAGTATGCAAACTGAGGAAGTCCTTGTATGTACTAAAACAAGCACTTAAGCAATGGTATGAAAAATTTAGTATAACATTAGTGGACAATGACTTTGTTGTAAATTCATATGATACATGTGTTTATTCTAAGATGATAGGTTCAGATTATGTCATTATATGTTTATATGTAGATGACATGTTAATCTTCTGTCCTAATGTGAATGTTATAAATGAGACTAAGAATCTTTTGTTTTCTAAATTTGAAATTAAAGACCTTGGTAAAGCAATGTAATTTTGGGATTTAAAATCAAAAGAACTGTTAATGGTTTCTCTTTGTGTCAGTCTCATTACAATGAAAAGATGTAGAAAAAATTTGATTGTTTTCATGTAGTTCCAGTGAGAATTCCTTATCATCCTAGCATACACTTGAAAAAGGATAATGAATCTAGTGTTTCTCAAAATAAATAAGCTAAAATAATTGGGGGTGTAATGTTTCTCATAATCCTAATAGTGAATATTGTAATGCTCTTCATCGGTTGCTAAGGTATTTGATAGGTGCTATGAATTGGTGTTTGCATTTTAACAAATTTTCTGCCGTTTTAGAAGGTTTTTGTGATGCAAACTGGGTAACTGACAATGATGAACTTAGATCCACCTGTGGCTATGTGTTTACTTTGGGGGCAAGCGCTATTTCGTAGATGTCTTCTAAACAGACTTGTATAGCACATTCTACCATGGAATCATAATTCATTGCTCTCGAGTTGGCAGGGCAAGAAGCTGAATGACTGAGAAAATTTTGGCAGATACGCCTTTGTGGGGAAGACAAGCTTCACGAATTTCTCTTCAGTGTGAATCACAAGCAGTAATAGGAATTGCCAAAAATAGTGTGTACAATGGAAAAAAGAGACATATTCGCATCAGACATGGTGCATTTAAACAGTTGTTGAAACTGGGTGTTATTTCTTTGGAATATGTAAGGTCCGAAAGAAATTTGGAGGATCCTATGACCAAGGGTTTGAAACTAAAATAATCCTTGAAACGCAGAGGGGGATGGGGATAAAGACCATTGATTGAGTCAATGTGGTGGACCAGTTAGCTCTCAATATACACCACATTTCTATCCCTAATGCGTGAGGCAGTGATTTATAACATTGAGCTTATTTTTCTGTTAATGATTCTATAGCCGAAAGGTGATCTATTTGAGATAGACTTGATGGAGTCACCTACGTGAGTGTAAAGGTATGGTCTCCTTTTATGAAAGACTTGGGTCGTCTTTCTAGAGCACTCATAAGACCTAATGTGTGTGTGCATGACCATAAAAGCACTCTGTTTGTATCACGGAGGTTACTTAAAATTTAAGGATATAGTATGTGTTATTGAGGTCTCAATTTATATCCATTCATTTCAAGAGTACTTCACTTTGTGGATATTGAGTTGTTGTCCCATTTTCAGTATGTGTTAATTCAAATAGAAAGATATTGACACTTAAGTACATGTTCCTTCCTTTTGTCCAAAAGTCATTTCTTACTCTTTATTTTTTTCATTGGTGGGGGATTGTTGAATTAATACTATAGTTGATTTAATTCTAAATATGTTAATTAAGTCTAATACAAAGAAATAACAACAATACGTTTCAAAGGAGAGAACATATCCGTTCCAATAAACAAACAAGAGGTTTCTATAAAAGTGAAATAATGGCCTTTAATGCCATTAATCTTGATAATCCATTTCTTAAAATGAAAAAGAAAAATTAACTCTTCTATTTGAAACTCCTCCTATTGAAATATCTACATAAGAATGACAATTTGTGAGCATACAAAATACAACATCAACCATAAAGGAAAAGAAAAAAGAATTTCCCTCCTTTCATCATATTCTTTGAATATTTTTGGGCATGTGGTTTTGCACAATGTCCAAACTCTTAGCCACGAGTGCACGTGTTTGAGAGTTACTATGAAACCTTGGGGAGCGACCGGCTATAACGATTTGCATCAGAGTCAATCCAAAATCGCTTTCAAGGCAATGTCTTGCAACGACACAGTAGTTCTGATAAGTTCTTTACTACGTTATAATTCTAATCTAATATCAATATTGTAGTATTTTTCCTAACAGTATTATCTTTTCTAAACCTTAAGTGTTCGATGATAAATAAAGTATCACAAACTTGTACAATCTGCACTAAATTTTATTTTATTTTCAAATAAAATGTTTTTGATTTCATTTTATCATTACAAAAAAATAATCCCACTATCACTAAACATCAAAAATCCATTGTTAAAATATATAGGGAAAAATTGTCAAATAATTCTATTAGCTATATACTTTTTAATAAAGAATTTCCTAGCTTATTCATGTTTTTTTTTATAAATATGACTAATTTATTTGTTAGATTTGATAATCGGCTCCAAATAATTCCTCATTAGTTGTTTCTACTTTCATTTTCCAAATCTATGTTGCATATTTATTTTGTTGGTACACTAAAATAGATCTCCAAAGGAAAAAATAAATTCTGACAAGTCAAATTGTGTAAATATTCTAAGAGAAAAAACATTATATTATTGTTGGTGTCTTTCCAAACTAGAAATTCTTCTTTATTTTAAAAATAAAAATAAAATTAGGGTTAGAGAAAGTTAAAATGTACGAGGGGAATACAAAGTAGAAGACGAACCCTCACCAATAAATTGAAACTTCTGCTAGTCAATACACAAAACCACAAAGATTCGTCAACTAGCAATTATTTGTATTTAATGATCATTATTTCTCAATGAGTCTGAAAGATTATTTACAATCTCTCTTCAAATGCATAATCTATTCTTCATTTCGATCGAGTGTTTATAATTTTCATTAATAGTAATATGAGGGTGAAATTATATATATATATATATATATATATATATATATATATATACACATTTTTTAATTAAAAGTTGACAAGAAAAAGGTAATATCGTAATTTATTAACAATGTAGATCAAAGTCTATAATTAATCTCCTAACCCTTGTCATGTGCCTTTTTTAATATCAACATTTTATCTTTAATTTTGAAGAAAAAAAGGTCACATAATTGAATTAACATAATTCAGTTGATAATGTGAACAATTGTTTGATACATGATCTGCATCAATCTCCTTTTTTTCTAGGAAAAACTTATATTCAATTTTTTAGTACATTTGATCATTTTAATAATAGTTATTATTTAATCGTCTCCTACCATATCATTCTCTATTGCCCACTCTTTCAAGTAGAATGTTGGAAGTAATTGACTTTAGTTAAGTGACAGAAATGATCAGTCAAGACCATAGCTTCTCACTAAAACATCATTATTTCACTCATTGTTTTTTTATGATTTGTAATTTATGTAATATCTAGGAAATTTATCTACCCAATTTACTGTCATCACATGTATTAAGATTAGTAAAAATTGCACAAAGAGAATGAAGATGAAATTGACAGAATGTACTTATAATCTGAGACCATAGAAGCTAATGTGTAAACTTAAGAAAATTTAATCCCCCCATTGTACCCGAGGTTACACATAATTTCTCCCAAGATAAAATAGATTTATAATGTTAAAGAAGTAGTGGTACCTCAATCTTCTATAGCTTCAGCGCATGTAAGATCAGTAACATTCCACACAGACTCAGTTGATCGAAACTTTGTTTATGAGAGAAAATATATGCAAAGAAGAAAAATTTCCAATTTTTGATAAAATGATAAATGACTGCCTTTCATATCCATGTTCAGCAAGAAACATGTTTGTTTAGACAAGTATGTTCAAACCAATTTTTTCCCGGAAAGTTGTGTCTTTTGGAAAAAATAACAACTTTTAGGAAAGATTTGTCTTTTGAGAAAATTAACGACTTTTTTGGAAATCAGACCGTTGTGACCGTTGCACGCGAATTTCAAATAAATTTTGTTGCGTCAAAATTACTTCTGTTATTTAACTCATTCTGAATTAATTTATAAGAGAACAGAAATTTATTAAGGTCACATGATTTGTCAAATTCAAATCCAAATTCGAAGCTGAAGCGGAGGTCGATCGAGCACCGACGGCGCCAGGGGGCACCTTCTTCTCAAACGTATAAGAAGTAAAGGAAATGTTTCCTAATGTAAGGACAAAGAATTCCTTTCTTTTAATGATATGGGATAAATGACTGTTCATTTGCACATTGCAAATAACTTTTCATTTTCCCTCCCAAATCGGTTCCTCCTCATTTCATTTTTCTCTTCGCATTTCCTATTTGCACTTTGCTACAACCTAAAATGTACTGCCCCTGTAATCTTCCTTTTCATCATTGGAAGGAAGATTTTCTCCCTTAAAAATAGTGATGGTCTTACTTTTTTAGCAGAATGTGGTCAACCATGACGATAACTTCTCATTGAAACTTCATTATTTTATACTTTATGTTTTGTAATACATGTAGCATTTTAGCATTTATCTACCTAATTAACTATCCCGTATTCTTCCTATTCATTGCAGGTAAATAAGGATGGTCTTACTTTGTTAGGAGAATGTTGGGAGTAATTGTCGTTTGTTTAGTGAGTAAACGAGGTCAACCATATTCGCCATAACATCCCATTGAAACTCTATTATTTAAATAATTATTCTATCTTTATATGTCTTCAAACTCATGTAATTAACCTTTAGACCATTTATCTACCCAATTTACTACTCCGTAATCTTCTTATTCATTGCAAGAAAAAATTTCACCCCTATAAATAGTGATGGTCTTACTTTGTAAGCACAATGTTGTGAGTAATTGCATTTAATTTAGTGATTGAACATGGACAATCATATTGGACATAACTTCTAATTGAAACTCTATTATTTCACTCATTATTTTATATTTTTATGTCTTGTCACTCATATAACATCTACTTCATTTTTCTACCCAATTTACTACACCTCATAATCTTCCTATTCATTGCAAGGAAGAATTGCTCTACTACAAATAGTGAAGATCTTACTTATTTTTTTGTATTAAAAATATAGAGTGCATAAAAGTTATTTAAAAAGAAAGTTCTTATTATAGAGTTCTTGATTCAACTCTTGTTCAGTATTTATTTAGTTGTACTTTGAAATTCAGGTTTGTTGTCTGAAGGGGACAAATTAAGAAGATTATTGCTAGATTTTTGAAAAGAATTGTTTTCATGAGCTTAAATATCCTTAAAGAAAAAAAAATTTATATCTATGTCTGTACATGAAGATAATTAATTTTAAATTGTTATTTTAAAATTTCACCAACAAAAACTAGTTAACTTTCCCGTATAAATGTATATCATCCTACAATTTTTAATTTTATTTTTTAACAAAGACTATATTATCTAATAACTTGAAGAATATCTACGTGTAAACCAAATTTTTTTTCTATATTTCAATTTTTTTGTCATATTTTTTTCTACAACCATGTTCGTAAATTTTCTTTTGAGTTGTGGGTCTATTAGAAAAAATATTATTATCACACAATAGGAATAAAATATGTGTACATCTTAGTCTTACACTCCTAAAATTCACTTGTGGGGATTATAGTAAATGTTCACTATTAGAAAAACCGACATCAAAACGAGTTTGAATAAACCCATCTTTGAATTGTGGATCAATTAGAAAAAAATCTTTTTATTCCGCAAAGGGGTAAGATTTGCGTATATCCTGCCTCTTAGACTCAACTGTACATTAATATGTTTTTACTAATAAAATATGATATTGAGCAAGATATCATTAGCATAAGTGATGGTGATGTTTAAAAAATTGATCGTAAATCTTGACAAATTGCCGTACAAAAAGTTAAGGTGATCGTCAAAATTTTGTCCACATAAGTATGGATGTATCGCCAGTTCGCCACAATATTTTCACAATCAACAAAAATATCATATTGATTGATTTGTCTCTCGACATATTTGACATATTTCTTAAGGAAGTGGAATTGATAGACTCCCTACTCCGTCCAATTATACTTTGTAGTTTTACCAAAAAAAATCAAATCAATCTTTTGCTATTAAACTAAAACTATGATCTTGACAACTCAATGATATAGTAATGTGTATGTAGACCTTTTCCAGCCTATTCTTCATATTCCCTTTCGCTAATGATGAAAGAGAATGTGGACCATTTTCTCGAGATTATAATTTTGTGCCCTCCTAATTTGATGTGCGTATTTCCTTTAATGTAGCTAAAAGATGGTTGAAGGTAAAGTCAATAAGTTGGAGACCTGGCATCGAACTATCGTCCACATCTACTTTTATTTGTTTGCACATTCTTAAATTTGTGACATAAGTACTTGAACATGAGCAGTGTTTCAATGAATACCATATTCCCCTACTATATAAGTCTAATAATTAGGGGGACATAATTTCTTTAGATTTTCTTGATTCGGTGTATTAGAGTTTTATATGTAAAGAGTAAATCATCGTTGGTCATTATTAATACTGGGAGTTCATCGAGAGAATCAACAAATTCGATTCATATTGTTCTCAAATTTTTGGAGGAGCTAGAAAACTCTGCTGGATTACTTCATCTTTGGTGAGCAATAAATCTCTTTTCATAATATACGATAGATGAAATTTTAATTTCTTATATTCCTACACCATTTGCATGTTAGTTGTTGTTAAGGGGGATGAAGGTATTTTCTATATGAGATAGTCACGAAAATCTCGGCAATTTCGTATTTTTACTATTTTGAAAATATTACGTTATTGACATTTCTTTAACGTATTTGTTATTTTTATACCCCCTAAATTACACCTTAAACACTTATTTTAAATATTTTTTTTCGGGCCATATAGACCATTTAATTAATTATAAAAAATGAAAATAAAGTTTTAGCCCAAGCCCAACCTAATCTGATTAGGGTAAACCCCACTTTTACTAACCCTAACTATAAAATCTATTCTTACTGTTTTTCCTCCTTGCTCGCGGCTGAATATTACTCTTCTCGATTCTTGTGGGCTGTACCAGCTCTCTTTTCCAACGTTCTTATATCTCCTCTTCTCATACAAGATGTGTCAGTCAACCAAGGTAACAACTCCTATCATTTCCCTTCCTTTATTCATTATTGATGAAGTCGATTCGAAGTAATTTGGATACCTTACAAAATTAATAAAAAAAGCATGGAAGGTTTAAAATACACTAATATGAAAATTAAGCAAGAGGTGACTACATTTTAAATAATTAATAGGCTAGCTTTTTATTCGTTTTAGCTCAAGATTATTATTGTAACTAGCTTAGGTTTTTTTATCTACAATTATGAATAGCAGAAACTAGGATTTGTCTTAGGGGTTTTTGAATACACATTTAATGTTTAGGCTACTTTAATAATTTGGGAAACCCTTACAGCTGTTCAATTTAACCCTCTTGATTATTTGGGTAAGTCTTCACTTTAATGAATTAAATTTCTTTCACCTTTAGACTTTACTCTATTAATTATTTGCGTTTTAGTTGATAGATCATCCTTTTTTTCTTCTAAATCTCCCTGTCTTTCTTTCTATTTCTTAATAGTATATTTTGTTTCCTTTATTGTTCTTGCACCTACAATTACATCAAGTATGTCTCCCTCTTCCTTTCTATATCTAAATCATATATCTTGTTTGCTAGATCGTGTTACTAGGTAAATCTATCCTTCAAGTCCTAAATAGAAGAAATCACCTGGATTTTTTCCACTGGTGAAAATTGTACTTGATACCTATTGGTTCTCAACTCACTTCCTTATTTACCATGTAATGCTTTGTTTGTATGCTAAAAAAATATATTTCTGATGCAGAATGAATTTTTCCTCTAGTGAACAATATATTGAATGCCTTTTTATTATATTCTATGAACCCTACTATTCTAGGTAGGTATTGAGTACCTTTTGGTGCACCTTCAATATATGAAGTTCATTTTGTCTTCATAATCCAATTGGTAGGTTATCATAGTGCGAGGATTGGAAGTATAACTTATACATGTCACCTATATATCCATTCCTTCTCGCCCTGATGAAAAAAAACAAAAGAATTGACCCCAACGAGCTTAGAATTGACACGTAATTGTTGTTTATATCAATTTTTGTTTGACAAATGCCTTTACCATAACACATCCTTTTATACTAGTATGATCAATATACTGTTAGCTCTGATATTCACTTAAATTTTGCTTACTCTGATATTGGATTTCTTAGCATTGGGTGTTATAGGGATGTTTAGGATTATTTTTTGTCCATATACCTAATCGAAAGTGACATTTGTCTAGGACCTTAGTGATACATAGCTTATGTAAAATATAGGAAATACAAAGAAACTTCGTAGCATTGTGTGTTGCAGGAGTTATTATTGTCTACATACTAATGCAAAGTGTGATTAGCTTGGACCGCAATGATCCATTATGTCATGTCCCACCACTTCCTTGTTCAAATTCGGCATCAGGACAAGGGAGAAAATCTAGATTTATGAAGAGGTTCATAAAATACTCTAGAACTTCCTAGATATATTCAAGAGGGCTTTAGAATTCCCTAAAACTTTTAGAGAATTCTAGAATAGGGCTGAAGTGTAAATATTGTAGGGAACTTTAAAGTAGATAATATTTACACTTAGACCTTTAGGAGGTAATATAAATGAAGGTCCTCTCATTGAAAAAATGTTCCAACCAAGTGTAAAACATTCGACAAAGTTACACTAAGCCTTTTTTAGAAGCTTTTCATGTTTCTCTAAGTCTTTCTTGCATTCTCTTAGCGGTATTGATTCAAAACTCCTACTTGAGCTTACAAGACCGTGAAATATTGTAAGTTGTAAAGTATTGCTTGAAACATTAGTTAGACTTTAAGTCTCCGACAATGTGGTATCATATCAAAGGTTTGCAGTAAGGGAATGACCAATGAAGGAGATGTAAATGTTGCTAGCACCACAACAATGAAGATGGATGGTGGAAGTAAGATCTGCAAGGAAAATAAGCCCCACAAGAGTAGTAAGGAAATGTTGTTCGACCCTACACAAAGCAAGGAACTAACATGTAACCCATATTTGACCATTGAAACAAGTGACGATGATTATGATGATGAGGCTATTGACGCCGCCATCGAAGAGGAATGGATCACAAGGGTTCAAATGGAGAGGTAGAGCATAGATATATAAGGCAGGCATTTGGATGATGTTGATGAAAAGATCAAGACTCTAAAGGACTTCAACCTTAGGAAAACAACAACATCCACAAAGATTTGGAAGGACGCCAGCATGCCGTGTTCGAGATGAAGGAGGCCATCACTTTCTTGGAGTGGCGTCTCATTGATGCGCTAAGTATGATTGCAGCTATAAGAGTCGAGAATAAATTACTCAATGAGGGCGTGTAAGCTGAAGGATCGACATCATGCGTCCGATATAGGGAAGCCAAGGTCAAGGCTCCCAAGTCATATATGTTCAAAGGCATCTGTGACGCCCAAGAAGCGGAGAACTTCTTATGGCACTTGGAGAATTAATTCAAGTGTAGTTCGGTAAAGAGTGACAAAAACAAGATCAACATTGTCATGTTGTATCTTCAAGGCTTGTCATAGTGTAAATATTATAAACTTAAAGATGATAATTGAAGTACCCATAAAATGGAGTTTCAATTTTTGAAGTTTGTGGCTTGAAATTTGCATTTTATTTGCAAGAGAGGAGATACTGAGTAAATTAGGTCAAACTAGGCATGCAAGTTAGTTGCACAATTTTTTTCCAAATAGAAAAAAATTATTGCAATCACTGAATAAATTAAAAATTATGAGTTTATTCATAAAATTGTGAGTAAATTATATGTTTATCCCTTGATTCCCCTCTCATAAGATTACTCCACGATTCAAAGGCTATTAGTGTCACCCAAACTAGGAAGATGTGGACCTTCTTAGGATTTATTTGATCTTTGTGAAAGTATTTTACCGATCTTGTTAAAGTATTTGGTTTTCATGATGAGTGCGCCCATATCTTGATCACTTCATGAATATATGAAATTTTAGAGATGCATATTCAAAGAAATATATGCTCTTTATATGAGTGTTATATAAGTGTGAGCTAGAGTTTAGGGTAAGTAGTCTCCAAAAACCCTAAATGAAATTGGATTCATCTTGTAGAGTACCACAAAATTTTGATGTCTCAAATGTCATGTTTTTGTCCCATGAATTTTTTTGGGACTCATAGATCACTTAATAGTCTTGCTTGATAGAGTTTTACTTGTTGAGGTCTAATCAACTATTCCAGAAGAGGTATTATGCTTAGAAATGTGGTATCTTTGTCGAAGCCAGTATTAACAAGGATCTCTCTCTAGCAAGGGACTAAAAATCATTTCCAAGCACCTTTTGGAAAGTAGTTCCACTCCCATCTTAACGTGGACACAAGATCTAATTTCTCAAAATCCTTAAAAGTACAACATAGCCTTTGTATATCTAGCGAGGCATGAAGAATGTGCTCATGTAGGCTAGCCTTAACTGCAGATTGAGCATAACATTAATTATTTACAAAAATAGACCGCAAATAAGTAATTAGTCTTGGAATCAATGTCGAATATGTGTTGTAACAACATAATATAGCACTACCTCTCCAAGAAATTCCAAGTGCTAATAGGATCTTGGTATCTCAGGTAGCATGTAAGATCCGTGAGTTAGAGCTTTAACAAACAACAAAGAGTCACAAAACATGTAAAGTAGCAGTGATTTGCAAGTACTGTATATTGACTAGCTTCTAAACATTCACGAGGAAGTTCCTTAGCATAGGTGCATAAACAAAATCAATGTCCATCCATATCCATTTCAATAAATGATAAAGTTGCTACGTCCGCACCTGAGCTGAGGTAGGTACCTATTAGTGCCTCACCACATTAGCTACTATCTTACCTATAATCTCCTACATTGCCCGATTATACATTTCTACCGAAAGCAAACTCTTCGAAAAAGTTTTGAACTTGAGAATTATCCCTAGGAATGAACCCCATTTTAAGATTTAATGGTTCATTACGGATAAATCTCAAAATTTTACGAGCACATCCAAGTTTGAACAATGCAACACTCAAAATTATTTTATATTTCTTAATGTTGAAAGACCCTCATGATGATTTTCATAAGTCTTAAACAAATGTATACTGATAGAATATTTGAGAAAAGAGTCTCCAAGTTACCTAAGTGATTCCAAATGAAACTTCTGCATGCATTTCTTTGTTGTCAACACTTTCAAAACCTTAGCAGTAGGGATAAAAAATTTTAGTTTGCCCTATGATTTCCAAAGGTTCTAGAAGACAGATAGTAATTGGCGAAAGTTTCTTGTCCTAGAGATTCTTATGAATCTAAGGTATACACGTATGAGAGTGAATCTGTTCCGGTGGAATATAACAGATTCACTTCCATACGTGTATACCTTAGAATTCATAATATTCTCAAGGTTTGGAATCTCTCCTAATACCTATCTGTGGTGCTACAACCTTATGATTTATGTGGGAAGCAGTCATGCAGAATAAACTTGGGAAACTTGGAGACTCTATTCTCAAATGTGATGTTAGTATACAATTATTTAAGACTTATGAAAGTCATCATGAGTGTTTTCTCAAAATTAAGAAAAATAAAATCATTTCCAATGTTACACTATGCAAGTTTGGATGTGCTCGTAAAATATCAAAATTCATCTATAATGAACCATTCAATCTTAAAATGTGAATCATTCCAATGATAATTCTCGAGTTCATTACTTTGGTTAAGAGTTCCTTTTGCCTTCAATAAAAGTGTATAGTAGGCTAAGACAAACTATTAGAAATAGTAAGAAGTAGTTGATGTGGTTGAGGCACTAATAGGTTCCTACCTCAACTTGTGTGGGGAAGTAGCGGCTTTACCATTTATGAAATGACTTTTGTTGAACAGTAATTTTGTCGATACACCTATGACAATACACTTCCCTATGAATGCTGAGAAACAAGTTAATATGTCTGTTACTTTGAATCCCTGCTACATTACAATTTCCATGATCCTTCACTGTATGTTGAAGATTTAACTCGAGGATCATACAAGCTACATGAGATTCCACGATGATATCAACACTAGGAATTCTTGGAGATACAATGCTAGATTATGTTGTTATAACATATATCTATTTCAACTATTCAAACTGACTCCATCACTAATATTGATTTGATGTATGCTTCTATTAAAAATGAATGATATGCTCAATCTACAGAAAAAGGTTTGCATGCACAAGCACCTTCTTCTTCATGCTCGCCAAATTTGCAAAGACTGTACTGTTTAGGATTTTTGAAAATCGGATCTTGTGTTTACGTTCGTATGGGAGGCTGAAACTGTTGCCAATTTGTGTTATAAAATCAGAAATTACTGATTCTAATAAATTATTCAGAAACATGATGTAACTGAAATTTATAGAACCAGTGAGATAGATGAACAAAAATTTAATTCAAAAAAAGTAAAAATTTTTTAAAAAATATACCAGAATCTTAAAAACCATTTGAATCGGAAAAAAATCAAGTCCACTAAACTCAAAGTGTCCCCATAAGGAAATTATTCCCCTCTAGTATTCCGAGGTATGATTTTGAATATAACCTCCTAGGGTAAAATGATCTTAATCAGCATAGTGTAGATACCAAAAACTCTACTGTCAGTGAACCAATACATAGTAGGAAAGTACACGAAGGAACATGTGTGCAGAGGACGACGAAGAAGAAGATCATAAAATTAGTAAGGAAATATTCTAAGAATGAATGGTATTTATAGGCAAGAAGAATAGGTTCCGAAACGTTGCAACCCTTTGAGAATTCGCATGACCATTAATGAAAGTTTGCAACCTTTCAAATGGTACTGAATGTTCCTGAAAGTTGAAACCTTTTAGAACAGCCATGGTGGAAAATTTAAATAAAATGGGAAAGTTCAATTAAAACGGGTCGCGCGCGGATCCGAGTCAGGTCGGATTAGTCAACTAAAAAGTTGAAACATTTCGGCTAATTTTCAACTTCTGTTATCAACTTATTAATTGAAAATAATTTTGGTCATTTAATTAATTAATTAATTAATTAAAATAATCTTTGTCCAAAAAATAATCTATCTATCATTTGCCGAAGCCAAAGGCGAAGCCGAAGATGAGACGAGCAAGCGACAACGACGACGGCGCGAAGGTGGTCCCTCTTTCCAACACTTTTAACAATTAATAAGAGTGTTTATGTATTTAAACTCTCCTATTTTTCTTTTCACCACCGATGAGGGACAAATTCCTTTTCAATAAAGCATAAGAGTACTTTTCAAATTCCCAACTCTTCAAGTTCTCAACATTTAAAATTCCTCTATTTCCCTCTATTTCCCAACAATTCATGCTACATACCCAACAATCCACCACATTCAAGGGGAATGGTTATATCATAGGAATGCACAGACAATTGTGTATTTTATAGTCAAGAATTAATTGCATCTGGATAAGTAAGTTTCCCCTTGGACTTTCCGTAGTGAACAAATGTCGGATATACTCTGTCAATCGGTAGATATGATATCTTGAACTGTCGAGCTTTGGTGTATACCTAGAAAATCATATGTCACACAATTAACCCTGTACTCTTTATGGTTCTTACGGTTGTGTTCATTTCAGCAATGAACACTTCCTGGTTTCATGAGTGTATAGAGAATAGGATTTCGACATAAAATCCTCTTTGACGTGGCTTCCACTTCACACTCACATAGGTGATTTCTAGCCGTGTTATCTCGTAGATACACTATTTGGTCAAATCTACCAAAATTAGGAAATCATTTAAAACTTTAAGATTTATTACCTCATTAAAAAGCCTTAAAGTCTTAACCTTGTTCCTAAACATTGTCTTCATCAAGAGAATGAATTAAGTTAATTGACAATGTCGAACCGTCAGCCACAACTTTGTTTATCTCCATGAATCTAGCTCTTGAGATCTCCAGTCTGCTAGATAGAGTTACCGTCATGCTGACTTGTCCTAAGTCATAAACTCATTCCCTTAGAAGATCTTTTAACTGCCTCTCTCACTAGGACTTTTGCTAGTAGATCTGACACATAATTTCTTGACTTTACATAGACAATTGTAATACTTCCACTAGAGAGCAGTTGTCTTACAGTTTCATGTCTCCGTCGCATATGACAACATTTCCCGTTGTACATAACGCTCCCTGACCTACCTATTGCTGCTTGATTATCGCAATATATGCAAATAGGTCCAATAGGTTTGGGCCAGAATGGAATATCCTCTAGGAAATTTCGGAGCCATTCATCTTCTTCACCAGCCTTATACAAAGTAATGAATTCATATTCCATTGTAGAGAGAGCAATACATGTCTGTTTGGACTATTTCCAAGAGGCTTCTCCTCCACCAAGTATGAATACATAACGACTCCTTGATTTTACATCATTTGACCAGGTGATCCAATTTGCATCACTATATCCTTCAATCACAGCAGGATATTTATTATAATGCAAAGCATAATGTTCTGTATATTTTAGATAACCTAACACACATTTCATTGCCATCCAGTGAGTTTGATTCGGATTACTAGTGAACCGACTTAGTTTACTAAAAGCACATGCTATATCTGGTCACGTACAATTCATAATATACATCATCAAACTTCCCAACACTCTGGCATATTTCAATTGAGATTCCTTCATTCTTTTTAAATGTATAGCTTAAATCAATTGGAGTTTTGACAACATTGAAATTCAAGTACTTGAACTTATCCAATACATTTTCAAGATAACGAGATTGAGATAATGCTAGTCCCTAGGATGTTTTGATAATCCTTACCTCTAAGATCAAATAAGCAACTCCTAAGTCCTTCAAACCGAACTTTCTGGACATCATGCGCTTAGTATCATTTATATCATCAATGTCTTTACTCATTATTAACATGTCATCAACATACAAACAAACAATGACTTCATGATTCATAACATTTTTAATGCAAACACATTTATCACATTGGTTAATCTTGAATCCATTTGCCAATATTGTTTGGTCAAATTTAGCATGTCATTGTTTGGGTGCTTGCTTGAGTCCATAAAGTGATTTCACAAGGCTGCGCACTTTTTTTCTTTACCAGGAACTATAAACCCTTTAGGTTGTTCATTGTAAGTTTCTTCCTCCAACTCTCTATTTAAGAAGGTTGTCTTTGCATCCATTTGGTGGATTTTAAGATCACGCACTGTTGCTAGTGCTATTAACATCCTAATTGATGTTATCCTTGTTACTGGAGAGTATGTGTCAAAGTAGTCCAGACCTTTTTTTTGTCTGTACCCTTTGACTACGAGTCTAGCCTTATATTTGTCAATAGTCACATCAAATTTCATTTTCCTTTTAAAGATCAACTTTAATCCTAAAGGTTTATTTCCTGGAGGAAGATCAGCAAATTTCCAAGTGTGATTACTTAAAATTGATTTGATCTCATGATTAACTGCTTCTTTCAAATAGGTTGACTCAGACGAAGACATAACTGCTTTAAATGTTTGAGGCTCATTTTCAATAAAAAGGTATAGTAGGCTAAGGCAAAAGATTAGAAATAGTAAGAAGTAGTTAATGTGGTTGAGGAAGTAATAAGTTCCTACCTCAGCTCGTGTGGGGAAGTAGAGACTTTACCATTTATGAATTTGATTGGGTTGCACATTTATTTTTTTGATTATGAGAAGCTAGTTAATCTCTGATACTTTGAAACCTTGCTACTTACAAGTTCCATGATCCTTCATGGCTTGTTGAAACTCTTACTCACGGATCGTATTCCACAATGATATTAACACTAGGAATTCTAGGAGATGCAGTGCTAGATTATGATGGTGCAACACATATATATTTCAAATATTCAAACTGACTCCATGACTAATTAATGAGTTGAGGTAAGATTCTGTAAACAATGAATAATATGCTAAGTCTTTACTTAAGGCTCGCATGCACAAGCACCTTCTTCATGCCTCGAGAAATCTGCAAAGACAGATATGTTGTACTATTGAGGATTTTTGAGAAATTGGATCATGTGTCTACATTCGGATGGGAATCTGAAACGTGCTTGGAGATGTTGCTGGGTCCTCTTTTGGTGCGATCCCTTAAGACCTCTCCCGGTACCGTTGATTACACATCAAAGAATAAACTCCAACCAATAAGAGAGTTAAGTGAACTATGTGCACAGAAAGGTTATTTAAACAAGAAATCAGTTTCTTCATGAGACAGAGACTCGACATTTGTACACATAAAAATTGTGTGGGACTCTAAGAGATGAGTCAAACTTCGTTTATAACTCTTGAAGACCAATCCTAATTCTTGAAGACTAATCCTAACTCAACTATATAAAGGGTACTATATCCCTTAGAGAGGGATCTCGAAAATTTCATAAATTCATGGAACATTTACAAATAGATCAAGATGTGGGCAGACTCTTTGTGACCACAAATACTTCATGAAAGTCCACAAATCCTCTTTACATAAGATCAAATAAAATCCATTTTGGGTGCAAATTATCCTACAGAAGAATCAAGAAATTCACAAATTGTACTCAAATTGTTAATTAGTAGCATATTTTTCTTTCTTCATATTTATTTGTTAGTTGGAGTTTATTTTCAATACATAAAATTTGTTTCAAAGAAATTGTCTCCTAGAACCCGAACTAAAATTTCTAATTTATTTGGGGTTTTATTAGTCTGATCCGAGTTGAAGAATTGGTAAGAATCCATTCGACATTGTTGAAAGAACTGAATGTTCATTGATCAAATCCTTCACTTAATAGTGAAATAGATCGTTTGACGAAATTAATTAACAAGAGAGAGTAAAGATAGATCAAGTGTCTTTAGAGTCATCTCATACCTTCTAAGTAGTATTTATCGCCAAATAGATAGATGTACACACACAAGATTTACTGAAGTTTAACTTTAAATTATTTCTTGTGAGTAGTCATGAGATGTTACAAAATGTGGAGTTGGTGGAGTTCGACAGAGTGGATTACACTACTTTTCACATGTGGGGCCTATATACGAAGTGGTGGCAGTCTGATGTCAATATTAGAACAACATGTTCATTCCCTTTAACTTCAGTTTGAGAACTTGACTTAAGATGGTATTCAGATTGATTTTTGGAAAGATTTCATGCATTGTCTCGCCATGCTTTGGTGATTTAACTAGATGAGACTAAGAATTTATTCAATTAATGAGAAGTTTGACTTATTATATCCGTTGAAGCAACTTATCAAACAACCTTGTCTGAAGCTTCTTTTCAAAGAGCAGTCAAAGGTGGTCATGGAGCTTATGCGCCACATGGAATTTGGGGATTTGGCAGACAAGAAGTCTTGCCCTTGTTATTATTTTAGTAGTACCTCATTTGAAGGGGGATCATTAAGAAGGGATATTCAATCTCGGTTCACTATATATGTTCATGCAGTTATGTAAGTGTCTGAGGGATGTAACATTGGACAATCTTTCTACAACGTTGGTCAAGACTTATCAGGGTTGCCATTATAGGTTTTCAGGTTACGGTGACCATTCAATGTATTTGGATTTTTGTTAGTACATGCTTGTACCTAGTCATACAATGAGTGTGGTGAGTTTGGAAAAATCAATAGATATTCCTCCATACTTGGAGAAGGAGGCCGACATCAATAATGTTAGAATAATGTTTTGTAACCTTGGTGATTCATTTCTGTTTTTACAAAATAAAGTTTGGAAAGTTATTTCTTGAAAACTGAGTAAAATATTCAAATTCAACTTGGAAAAAATGAACAATTTCATAGAAAAACACTAATATTATAAATAGAAATGTTATTTAAAGAAAGTGAATATAATTTATATACCATGACATTTATGAGAAAATAACAATAAACAAGAAAACGCATATTTCTTTTTACCTCATTCGCTTTAAATGGTCTTGATTCATTCAATTCATATTTTATCAAATTAATTTTTTTATGAATCTAACAACTACTCATTAATGCCAGGTATGTCTATTTCAAGAAGAAAAAAAATGGACCATAATTTACCAAGTGATTTAGATCTTCTAAAATAACACTCAAAACATTTCTTTAAAAATGGAGATTGTTGAAGAAGATATGGTGTTGGCATGTTCAGCGCGACGTCATGGATTAGAAAATCAGAAATGATGGCTGAAAAATTCTCACATTCCATTTCCAATTGACGTCGATGTATTCCCAATTTTCGTAAGTAGAATGTTAGGTTTAAGTATGAAAATTTAAAAGGGCGTTGTAAGTGTCTACATCAGTCAAATTTTACTGATGAAGAAGATGATGAGAGTGCATTCATGAAGCTGTGACATATAAACTTACAAAGACTTATAGAGATAATTGGACAAACTAAATGAAACTCCATCTTTTTCATAAATCACTCTTTATTTCTTTTTAAATATTTTTTACTTATGATGTTTGAAGAATTATGAGTTTTCACTAAGGTTTTGTTTGATCCACATTTATGACGGTTTTTATAGAATAAAAATTATCTATGAGATACAAAATATATTCAAAGATGTATTTGTTGAGTTAATATGATAGTTGAGTAAATTCTAACTATGTTAATTAAGTCTAATGCAAAGATATAAAAACATTACGTTTCAAAAGAGAATACATATCCGTCCCAATAAACAAACAAGAGGTTTCTGTAAAAGTGCAGTAATCATCTTTAATGCCATTAATATTGAAAATTTGTTTCTTAGAATAAAAAATAAAAATTAACTCTTCTATTTGAAACTCCTCCTCTTTAAATATCTATATAAGAATGAACATTTGTAAGCATAAAAAATACAACATCAACAACAAAGAAAAGAAAAAAAAAATTCCCTCCTTTCATCATGTTCTTTGGATATTTTTGGAAATTTGGTTTTGGGAAACTCCAATCTCTTAGCACCGAGTGCACGTTTTTGAGATCAACTGTGGAACCTTGAGAGCGATCGGCTATAACGATTTGCATCGAAGTCAAGCTGCAATCGCTTTCAAAGCAGTGGCTTGCCACGACACATTATTTGTGTTAAGTTCTTTACTACTTTATAATTCCAATATAATATGAATATTGTAGTATTTTTCCCAACAATTTGAAAGCGGTTTTCCTAACATATAATATTGATAAATGGATATTTCATTGAACAAAACTTTTAATGATTTCTCAAAACATGAGCCTTTTGATGGAAATAATTTTAATCGATGGTCACAAAAACGTTTAATATTCTTTGAACAATTAAAAGTTGATTATGTTTTATTTAAAGAACCTTCTATGAATAGTTCTTACACTAATACTGATTCTAGGTATGTTATAACTGTTGACGATGTTGTTAAAAAGAAGTTTGAAAAGGATAACAAAATTTTTAGAGGACATTTGCTAAATCATATGTCTAATCCTTTGTTTTATTTATTTATAAACTATAAAGATGCCACAAAAATATAGGATAGTTTGGAAAAGAAATATGGTGCTGATGATGCAGGAAAGAAAAAATATTTTGTCTGTTAGTAGATTAAATTCCAAATGGTTGATAATTAGCCAATAATCGAACAAGTTCACGAATATGAGAACTTTACTGGTGATGTTCTCAACGAGGACATGAAGATATGTGAGATATTTTAGACGAATGTTCTTCATAAAAAATTTCCACAATCTTGGGGGTATAATAAAAATCAGTTAAAACATAAAAAAAAAAATTTAACCCTTCGAGAACCTATAAGTCACATGAGAACTGAAGCGGCTAACCATCTCAAAGATAAGATGGAAGAACTTTCTCTTAATTCGTCTAAAGCTAATCTTGTTTAATTTTTTGGTACTGTTGTGAAAGACAGGTTAAAAGGCAAACAGAAGAAAGTCTCGAAAAAAGAACTTATGAGGAAGAAAAATAAATTCAACAAGCCCGAGAGTCAAATTCAAAAATTTAAGGGCTCTTGTTTTGTTTGTGGAAAAGTTTGTCACAAAGGTGTCAGGTGCTATCAAAGAAAAGGGCAAGACTCAAATAAGGCAGGACAAAGTGATGTCAAAGCCAATCATGTTGAAGGTAATGAAGTGAATGTTTTTGTAGTCGTTGAGGAAAATCTGGTGGCAAACGAAATTGACTGGGTGCTAGACACAGGCGCTTCAAGGCATTTCTGTGCCAATAAAGAGTTATTACATGACTTTGAGGAGTCTACTGATAGATAGTGTGGATATATGGGTAACTCCACTACTGCTGTAGTAATGGGTAAAGGAAAAGTTTTCCTTGAATTAACTTCTGGAAAGACATTACCCTGGAACTATGTTTTGTATGTTCCCTCCCTCCGTCGAAACATAGTTTCCTGAGCACTTCTCAACAAAGTAGGCCTTAAACTTGTGTTTGAAGCTGATAAAATAATTATGTCTCGCGGAGGAGACTTTGTTGGAATGGCATATCTTAGTGGAGGATTATTTGTATTAAATATTGTTCAAGAGATTGTCAATAATGCAAGCATTTCAAATTCTGCTTATATTGTTGAGTCTATTAATTTGTTGCATGGTAAACTAGGTCATGATAATATTGCATCTATTAAAATGCTCTAAAAAATGGAATTAATTCCTATGATTAGAACTGATGATTTTTCTAAATGTCATGTGTGCGTAGAAGCAAAGCATGCGAAGAAACCTTTCAAATCTATTATTAGTAGAAAGAATGAATTACTTGAACTAATACATTCAGGTTTAGCAAATTTCAATAACACTGTTAGCAAAGGTGGAAAAAGTATTACATTACTTTTGTTGATGACTTTTCTAGATATACTAAGGTATATCTTCTTAAGTCCAAAGAGAAAGCTGAAAGCATGTTTTGAAATTTAAAGCTGAAGTGGAAATCAAGAAGTTTAGATCTGATAGGGGTGGTGAATATAGTACTAAAACTCTAGAAGATTGTTTGTGAAAAATTTTATTATACATGAAGTTAGTGCTCCATATACTCCCCAACAAAATGGTTTAGCCGAACAGAAAAATAGAACCCTTAAGGAAATGACGAACTCTATGCTTTTAAGCTCTGGTCTATCTAACAATATGTGGGGAGAAGCAGTCTTGTCTATAGGTTATATTCTTAATAGAGTCCCGCATAAGGAGTAAGACAAGACATCATATGAGTTGTAGAAAGGGTTTGCTCCTAACTTGAAATTTCAGAAAGTGTGTGGGTGTTTGGCTAAGGTTGGTCTACCTGATTTAAAACGAGTAAATTTTGGTTCTAAAAATTCTTATATTATCCTTATTGGTTATGCTCAAAATAGTGTTGCATATGGATTTATGTCTCTAAATAATCATTCTATTTGTGAATATAAAGATGTGGAACTTTTTGAGTATATTTTTGCTTTGAAAAACAATGTGCCAAGTGATGCGCAAAATAATGCTTCTATGTCTATGACTATTTATTCGCATGTTGTACCTTCTTCTAGAGTTATTTCTAATGAGCATGAAAATGAACTTAGAAGGAGTAAGAATCGTAGAATTGAGACAAGTTTTGGTCCAGATTTTATCACCATTTTCTTAACTGAAAATTTTGGTTTTAATATTTTAAATGAGAAATTGGTGTCTATTTATTTAATAGAAGAAGACTCTAAGACTTATGATGAAGCAATGATATCAATAGATGTTATATTTTGGAAGAGGCTATTAAAAGAGTATTAGACTCCATAGTTTCTAATCACACTTGGGGCTTCTATGATTTACCTAAAGGGTGTAAGACCATATGTAGCTAGTGGATATTTATGAAGAAATTGAGACATGATTGTACAATTGATAAATATAAGGCTAGACTTGTGATTAGGGGTTTTAACAAAAAGAAAGTTATTTTTATTGCAGGGAAGATGCAATAGACGGGAACAAGCGGAACTGGGCAATCCGCCACTTACTGTAAGGAAAGGAATTTGGGAAAAAATATTAAGTAACTTTGTATATAAAGATATGGGATTACTTTGTTACTTATTCTCCTGTGACTAAAATAGCGACCATTATAACTTTTATTGCTTTGGCCGCTATTCACGACTTTGTGGTACATCAAATGGATGTCATAACAGCATTTCTAAATGATGATTTAAAGGAATAGACTATATGACATAACCAGAGGGTTTTGTTGTTCCAAGACAAGAGGATAAAGTATGCAAACTGAGAAAGTCCTTGTATGGACTAAAACAAACACTTAAGCAATGGTATGAAAAATTTCATTTCACATTAGTGGACAATAACTTTGTTGTAAATTTATCTGATATATGTGTTTAATCTAAGATGATAGGTTCAGATTGTGTCATTACATGTTTATATGTAGATGACATGTTAATCTTCTGTCCTAATGTGAATTGCATCAAAAGAACTATTAATGTTTTCTCTTTGTGTCAGTCTCATTACAATGAAAAGATGTTGAAAAAGTTTGATTGTTTTGATGTAGTTCCAGTTAGAACTCGTTATGATCCTAGCATACACTTGAAGAAGAATAATGAATCTAGTGTTTCTAAAACTAAATATGCTAAAATAATTGGGGGTGTAATGTTTCTCATGAACTATACGGGGCCTTATATAGCTTACGTTGTTAGTAGATTGAGTAGATATATACATAATCCTAGTAGTGAACACTGTAATGCTCTTCATCGGTTGCTAAGGTATTTGATAGGTGCTATGAATTGGTGTTTGCATTTTAACATATTTTCTGTTGTTTTAGAAGGTTTTTGTAATGCAAAGTGGGTAACTGACAATGATGAACTTAGCTCCACCAGTGGCTATGTGTTTACTTTGGGTGCAGGCGCTATTTCGTGGATGTCTTCTAAACAGACTTGTATAGCACATTCTACCATGGAATCAGAATTCATTGCTCTCGAGTCGGCAGGGCAAGAAGCTGAATGACTGAGAAATCTTTTGGAAGATACACCTTTGTGGGGGAGACAAACTTCACCAGTTTCTCTTCACTGTGACTCACAAGTAGTAATTGGAATATCCAAAAATAGTGTGTACAATAAAAAAAAGAGACATATTCGCATCAGACATGGTGCATTTAAACAGTTGTTGAAACTGGGTGTTATTTCCTTGGAATATGTAAGGTCCGAAAGAAATTTGGAGGATTATATGACCAAGGGCTTGAAACTAAAAAAATCCTTGAAACGCCGAGGGGAATGGGGATAAAGACCATTGATTGAGGTAATGTGGTGGACCAATTAGACATCAATATACATCACATTTCTATCCCTAATATGTGAGGCAGTGTTTTATAAGGTTGAGCTTATTTTTCTCTTAATGATTCTATAGTCGAAAGGTGAGTTATTTGAGAAAGACTTGACGGAGTCTCCTACGTGAGTGTAAAGGTATGGTCTCCTTTTATCAAAGACTTGGGTTGTTTTTCTAGTGCACTCATAAGACCTAAGGGGTGTGTGTATGAGCATAAAAGCACTTTGTTTGTATGGCGGAGGTTGTTTAAAATATAAGGATATAGTATGTGTTATTGAGGTCTCAATTTATATCCATTCCGTTCAAGAGTACTTTACTTTGTGGATACTGAGTTGTTGTCCCATTTTCTATATTTGTTAATTCAAATCGAAAGATATTGACACTTAAGTACATGTTCCTTCCTTTTGTCCAAAAGTCATTTCTTACTCTTTATTTTTGCATTGGTGGGGGATTGTAGAGTTAATACTATAGTTGATTTAATTCGAACTATGTTGATTAAATCTAATAAAAAGAAATAACAACAATACGTTTCAAAGGAGATAACATATCCGTTCCGATAAACAAACTAGAGGTTTCTATAAAAGTAAAATAATGTCCTTTAATGCCATTAATCTTGACAATCCATTTCTTAAAATGAAAAAGAAAAATTAACTCTTCTATTTGAAACTCCTCCTCTTGAAATATCTATATAAGAATGACAATTTGTGAGCATAAAAAATACAACCTCAACCATAAAGGAAAAGAAAAAATAATTTCCCTCCTTACATCATATTCTTTGAATATTTTTGGGCATTTGGTTTTGCGCAACCTCCAAACTCTTAGCCACAAGTGCACGTGTTTGACAGTAACTATGAAACCTTGGGGAGCGACACAGTTTTTGTGATAAGTTCTTTACTACGTTATAATTCCAATCTAATTTCAATTTTGTAGTATTTTTCCTAACAGTATTATCTTTTCTAAACCGTAAGTGTTGGAGGACAAATAATGTATCACAAACTGGTACAATCTGCACTTAATTTTTTTTTATTTTCAAATAAAATGTTTTTGATTTCATTTTATCATTACAAAATAATAATCCCACTATCACTAAACATCAAAACTCAATTGTTAAAATATATAGGGAAAAATTGTTAAATAATACTATTAGCTATATACTTTTTAATAAAGAATTTCCTAGCTAATTCATGTTTTTATTACAAATATCCCTAATTTATTGTTAGATTTGATAATCGGCTCCAAATAATTCTTCATTAGTTGTTTCTACTTTCATTGTCCAAAACTATGTTGCATATATTTTTTCTTGGTACACTAAAATAAATCTCAAAAGGAAAAAATAAATTCTGACAAGTCAAATTGCGTAAATATTCCAAGAGAAAAAACATCATATTATTGTTGGTGTCTTTCCAAACTAGAAATTCTTTTTTATTTTAAAAAAAAAATAAAAAATAAAATTAGGGTTAGAGAAAGTTAAAATGTAGGAGGGGATCACAAAGTAGAAGTCGAACCCTCACCAATAAATTGAAACTTCTTCTAGTCAATCAACATAACTACTAAGATTCTTCAACTAGCAATTCTTTGTATGTAATGATCATTATTTCTCAATGAGTCTATAAGATTATTTACAATCTCTCTTCAAATGCATAATTTATTCTTCAATTCTATCGAGTGTTTATAATTTTCATTAATAGCAATATGAGGGTGAAATTATATATAGATAGATAGATAGATAGATGGATAGATAAANTATATATATATATATATATATATATATATATATATATATATATATATGCATTTTTTAATTAAAAGTTGACAACAAAACGGTAATATCGTAATTTATTATCAATGTAGATCAGAGACTATAATTAATCTCGTAACCCTTGTCATGTGCTTTTTTTAATATCAAGATTTTATGTTTAATTTTGAACAAAAACAGGTCACGTAATTGAATTAACATAATTCAGATGATAATGTGAACAATTGTTTGATACATGATCTGCATCAACCTCCTTTTTTTCTAGGAAAAACATATATTCAATTTTATTAGTACATTTGATCATTTTAATAATAGTTATTATTTATTTGTCTCCTACCATATCATTCTCTATTGCCCACTCTTTCTAGTAGAACGTTGGAAGTAATTGTGTTTAGTTTAACGATTGAAATGATTAGTCAAGACCATAGCTTCTCACTAAAACATTATTATTTCACTCATTGTTTTATCTTTTTTTTGATTTGTAATTGATTTAATATCTAGGACATTTATCTACCCAATTTATTGTTACCACATGTATTAAGGTTAGTCAAAATTGCAAAAACAGAATGAAGATGAAATTGACAGAATGTACTTCTAATCTGAGTCCATTGACACTACTGTGTCTACTTAAGAAAATTTAATCCCCCCATTGTACCCGAGGGTACAGATAATTTTCCTAAGATAAAACAGATATATCCTGTTAAAGACGTAGTGGTACCTCAAACATCTATAACTTCAGCGAACGTAAGAACAGTAAAAAGACACAAAGACTCAGTTAATCGACACTTTCTTTATGAGAAAAAATATATGCAAAGAAGAAAAATTTCAAACTTTTTAAAATGGAAAAATGACTTCCTTTTATAGCTACGTTCAGCAAGAAACGTGTTTGTTCAGACAAGTATGTTCAGACCAATTTTTTCCCAGAAAGTTGTATCTTTTGAAAAAATAACAACTTTTAGGAAAGATGTGTCTTTTGAGAATTTTTTTTGACATTAGACCGTTATGACCGTTGCACGCGAATTTCAAATAAATTTTGTTTCGTCAAAATTAATTCTGTTATTTAATTCATTCTGAATTAACTTATAATATTGTGCCCTCCTTATTTGATGCACATAATTTATTTTCATAGCTACAAAATAGGTGAAAAGTATAATCGATTAGTAGGAGACGTGACATCGATCTATCATCCTCATGTACTTTTACTTGTTCGTGCATTCTTCATGCATGGTGAATCAAATTAAAGGGAAGGAATTCTACCTTTAATCCTGTGACATAAGTCCTTGAACATGAGACGGGTTTCAATGTTTACCAAATTCCTTTATGGAGTAAATAATCCTTGGTCATTGTGCATGAAGTTCGTTGAGACAATCAACAAATTCAATTCATAATGTTCTCAAATTTTTGGAGGAGCTAGAAAACTCTTCAGGATTACTTCATACTTGGTGATCAGTACATCTCCCATACTATCATTATCTACAGTAGATAGAAATTTGATTAATTATATTCTCGCAAAATCCGAATATTTGTAGTTGTGAAAGGGGGATGAAGGTATTTACAAAATGAGGAACTCACGAAAATCATGACAATTCCATATATATTTTAGCCATTTTGATAATATTACAAGGTTGACATTTCATTACAATATTCAGATATTTGCTATATTACCCTCAAAAACCTTTTTGAAAAAAAGATTTTTCTTTGGTCCTATAGGCCATATTAATAATTAACCAAAAATGAAAATAAAATTTAGGCCCAAGCCCAAAATAAAACAATCAAAATAATTTATTTCTATTATGATTAGTGTAAAATCCACTTTCATTAACCCTACCTATAAATGCTAATTGCAGCTTACACTTTGAGCTCATTTTCTTTCTTCTCACTGTGTTGCTCCTTGTTCACGGCTGAATGTTACTCAACTTATTTTTCTCTTGTGGGCTGTTCCAGCTCTCTAATCCAACGTTTTTGTGTCTCTTCTTCTCAAACAAGAAGTTACAATCAACCAAGGTAATGTAACTCCATATTTTCCTTCTCTTTTTCATCACCGTTCTAACTCTTTGTTTTTTCTCCAGGTGAAAGAGCTTTTTGACTGAAAAACTTATCTAGAATTTTGAAATTTTCTTTCGAGTTTAAAAATCGGCTATAAGAGAATCAAAGGAAAATCTTCAATTTCTTACCAAGAAGATGTTACTCTATTCCAAATCACACATGTACTCATTACACATTACTAATATACTAGGTAAACTAACCGCGCTTCGCACGGTGGTAAACTTCATCTATTAACTTGCGTCTCTTTTGAGTTTAATGAAATAACATATGACGATTTGAATTGACATCTCAGCAACTCCTTCAAAATCGTTGATGGTACTAATTTGCATTGTCAAAAGAAATTGTTACTTCTTTTTTTTGGTTTCGAATAGCACATTAAAAACATGTAAAGCTTTGCGAATTTTAATATAATATAAGAAAATATGTTTATTTATGTTGGGTCTGACTAATTTTGATCCATTTAAATAGACACTTTAAGTTCAATACAATATTCATTATGTTTGTGACCTTTATTTTAAAGAATATGAGAATATTATGAAACTGCGTCATTATTTTTTTGCGGGATAATATGTAGAAATATACTTAAGCTTGACTTCAAATGTTAAATTAAAAAATACTATGATTTCGAGTCTCTATATATAAATGCATTAATTCATCTCCTCCTTGTTAATTAAACACTCCCACTTGTAAATGATACTCTTGTAATGTATCTAATTTTTTATTAAGTAGCAAATGAATCATTAAAAATGTGGTAAAGCACTGGCTATCTTAATTCTTTTCAAATATAACCGAAAATATCATTTTCTAAAAATATTTCGATTAATACTTTGACAAAGAGTATTTTCTATTTTCACTTACTAAAATACATTATTTGCCTCAAATGTTTTTGCTATCTTCCTCTATATTACATATGAGTGAATTTGGAAATAATGTCCTTAATTTACCACACAAATGCTTGAGTGTGGGTTCATATGTGAAAATAATGATGAAAACTCTACCGGATGAAACATCTTTAATTTACAAAAGTTTGTCAATATGTTACATTCTTAGTCTATTTGGTTTAACTGTTTTGAGATGAGAGATATATATTGCATAACTATAATTTTATTTGAACTTGAAACATAAATAGGAAAAAACATGAAAACAAAACTAAAAAATTATCAATTAGTTATATATGATTATCCCTCACAAATTAATGAGATTCGAACATTGTAACTACTTTATAACAAAACTACAAAAGAACAAACAAAGAGAGAAATTCCAACTAACCTTCATCGTTTCAACACTGGACAAAGATGAAGTAACATATTATTTTTTACATGTCTTACAATTGTAAAAGATAATGCAAAGTAAATAGTCAGTACCTCACTTGAGGATAGAAAAATTGCCAAGCTTCATGCAATGCAGCTATGCATTCAAATTTTAAAGGTTGAAGTGCACTACTTCAAATTCATTGAATGTGTTAGCTTAAATGCCAACCACAATTTCTTTGACCTTCATTTCTTTTTGCTTGTTATCTTGCTTGATTATCTCAAATTACATCTGACCACAACGATCCCACGCTTTTTGAAGTCCCAAACTACGGACTGCAAAATCACTTGTTAACCAAAACAATCTGCCTTCACAATTCAATGGGCTTCAACATTAAAAATCAGATAGAGCAAAAGTTATACAAGAGCAAGCAAACTGAGAAGCTCCAAATATCCTTCTTTCACTATGTATGCATGTTTATAGAATTTGTAATGATCCGTATTAATTTTACCCATGATGGATATGTTTTTGACTTGGTACACCATTTACAGTAAAGGTGTCTTGTATGACCAAAGAAAACAGAAAATGTATGCGATATACCTCGTCTCGTCTTATAATTATATGGCATACATTCTGGAATATTTATTCTAAAGTTGAGATTCCCTCTCGCTGAAGCTGATTACTATCGACATACTATATTAGATACGCAAGAAAAATTACAAATATGAACATTGTCAAGGAGGGAGTAAAACCTCTTGTTGTCTCCTACACTTATGCATCAATGATTATAAAAAAATTCCTAAAAGCTGGACAATTTGTAGCAATGCAAAAAAACTGAAAATGAAAATTGCTTAAATTTTAATCATATCGATAGCATATCATGTAATGAACTCTAGTTTACTCTTCGTTTTCAAAACACCATTGTAATATTGCGGAATAGTTGTGAGTTTCTAGGGTACATTTTAAATTGAAAGTAGAGGATAAAAAAAATATGAACTACTTTGTAGATGAGTCATAAATGTGATAATTGATAAAAAACTACATACATATTCATTGCAAGAAAAATTATTTGAAGACAGATTAAATGCTACCCCAAATTCCGCTCACGAAAAAGTGATTTCTACTTACTAAAAAAAAACTACTCATTTGATCAAGGTTGAAGATCCTTGCTGCCCTGAATAACAGCTGTAAAGAAAAATATATAAGGTAGAAGGTATTTTATTGAGTAAAAGAATAAACCTTAGATTTTGATTGTACATTCATTTTTCTTTTTTCAAAACATATGAGACATTGACCTATAAGTAAAGGAAAAAGTCTGTGCAAATTTACATAGAGAATGAACATGGTGAAAATTTACCAAAAAAATCAGCATAAAATTACCCGTGCTTCCGGCGGGAATCTAATAATAATTAAAATCTATCAGTCATTAAAACTAAAATACTCTAGTATCTTACATAAAAAATTAATAATGTAAACAAAAGTGAAAATTATTACATATTATCATTTAACCTTAATTACATAAAGTTAAATTAATCACGCTAAAATACATACCAAGATCTCTAAAATAAGCAATGTGTGACTAGCCACTTAAACTGAGCATTGTACACAAATATAGAATTTTGAAGAAGAAGATAAAAAAAGAAAAAGAGGTTCAAGATTTTCGTTGAATTAATATGAGAGGAAACACCTCTATTTATTGAAAAGAAATGGTAGTGTATACAAATACTTATTGTGACTTATCGGAAAGGTTATGACTATTTAGAAAGGTTGCAACCCTTTAGATAGGTCACAATCTTTCATAAAAGTCAAACTTTTCATAAAAGTCACAACACTTCTTTAAAGTCGCAACTTTTCATAAAAGATACAACTTTTCATAAAATTTACAAATCTTCATTAAAGTCGCCACTATTAATAAAAGTCATAACTTTTTATAATAGTCACATCATTTCATGAAAGAAGATTACTATTTTATGGGTAAGTATTAATAAAAGACGTAACTATTAACAAAAATCACAATTTTTCATAAAAGTCACATATTTTCAATAAAGGATAAGGCTATTTTTGTAAATAAATAAATTTAGAAGAAAATTCTAGTTTGTGGAGGCGCCACGTAGGCGGGCCTATGGTTCTCTTTTATATAAATATATGATATTTAGTGATTTAAGATTAAAATGGAAATTTAAACAAGAGATTACTACATTTCAAATAAGTAATAGATTAGACTTTTCTTTGTTTTAGATCAAGGCTGTTATTGTAAGCTTGGGTTAGTTTATCTACTATTATAAATAGTAGAAACTTGGATTTATTTTAGGGGTTGATTTTTGAATGAAAATTTGATGTTTATACTTCTTTGTGACTTTGAGGAAACCCTCATATCTGTTCAATTGAACCTTCTTGAAAAATCTTCACTTGTATGAGTTCAATTTCTTTTTACCCTTAGAGTTTATTCTAGCAATCAAATATCTTTTAGTTGCTAGATCATCCTTTTTTCTTCTTCTGAATCTCTCTGTCTTTCTTTCTACTTCTTGATAGTATATTTTTTTAGATTCATTGTAGTTCGCTTTAATGTTTTTTCATCTAGGATTACATTAACTCTCCCTCTACCTTTCTATTTCTAAACCATAATTCTTGCTTGCTTGATTGTGGTACTAGGCAAGTCTTTCCGTCAAGGCATAAACAAATTAAATCACCAAGATTTTTTTGTCACGCTGGAAATTGTACTTGATACCTCATGGTTCTCAACTCACTTCCTGGACGACCAGGTAGTGATTTGATTGTATGCTAAAAAAATTATATTTCTGATGCAAAAGGAAATTTCCTCTAGTGAAAAATATATTGTATTGTCTTTTTATTATGTTCCATGAACCTACTATTCTAGGTAGGTATTAAGTGAAATTTGATGCACCTCTAATATATGAAGATCTTTATGTCTTCATAATTAAATTATTAGGCCAAGTAATGGATGTATACATGTCATCTATACCTCTATTCCTTCTCGCCCTGATCCAAGAATTTAAGAAAATTTACCCCAACTAGCTTAGAATTGACACGTAGTTGTTGTTTATATCAATATTTTTTTGACAAATGCCTTTATCACAACTTCCACATAATGCCTCATAATGTAATTTTATACTAGTCTGATCAATATACGGCTATCTTTGATATTCACTTAAATTTTTCTTAGTTTAGTATTGGATTACTTAGCATTGCGTATTTAGTGGGTGTGCAGGAGTTATTACTGTCCAAATATCTTGTGCAAAGAGTCACTCGGCTTGTACCACAATGATATATAGCTTATGTAAAAATATAGGATATAAAAAAAATTAATAATCTTTTTTCTATACTTAAGTATTTGGGAGATCTATTAAATGTTGAGACATTTAATACTAGAATTTTGGTATTCTGAATGGGTATGATTTGCGTACGTTGACCGCAATGATATTGAAACCCAATTTAAATTTTTTCTAAGGTACAAAGTGTGTTGAGCTCGTTCGGGAGGAAGTTCCCACTTATTGTGACTTTCAAAATTGTTACACTTTTCTTGTGGATGTGATTCATCTTATAGAGTTCCACAAAATTTTGGTGTCTATAAATGCCCCCTACTTCTAGGCTTGTCAGCGTGTAGACTCGATAAACTAGAATACGAGACTTGAAGTACCCTTAAAAATAGAGTTTCAGTCTTTGCAGTTAGTGGATTTAGATTTGCATTTGATTTGTGAGAAAGAAGATGAAGGGTAAATTGGGTACGACTAAGTGTGCCAATTTATTTGAAATTTTTTTGTCCCAAATACAAAAAGTATATTGCAATCAAATAGTAATAAAAAAGAATAATTTTGTTCATAAAGATTGTGAGTACAAATATGTTTATTACTTGTTTCCTCTCTCTTAAGATTTCTCCGTGATTCAAGGGTTGTTAGTGTCACTCAAACTAAGGACAATGTGGACCTGCTTAGGATTTGTTTGATCTCCATGAAATGATTTTATGGATCTTATTAAAAAATTTGGTTGCCAAGAAGAGTGCACCCACATCATCATCACTTTACGAATATTTCATGAATATATGAAATTTTAAAAATGCCTATTCAAAGAAATATATTACACTATATATAAGTAGTCTCTGAGAACCTTAAATAAAATGGGACTCATATTGTAGAGTCCCACATAATTTTGATATCTCAAATGTCGAATTCTTAAATAAATTGGACTCATCTTGTCCCGTGAAATTCTTTTTGGTAGTTCACTTAACTGTCTTGTTGGATAGAGTTCTATTGTTTGGCTTACTATTCCAGAAGAGGTCTTATGCTTATAAATGAAGTATCTAATACAAGCCAATATAAACAAAGATCTCACTCTAGCAAGGTACTCAATAACACCTCCAAGCACATTTGGGAAAGTAGTTTCACTTTCCCATCCAAATGTGGACACGAGATCCAATTTCTTATATTCCTCGACAGTACAACATATCTGCCTTTGCAGATCTAGCGCGAGGCATGAACAATGTGCTCAAGCACACTAGCCTTAACTTCAGATTGAGCAATTATTTACAAAAGTAGACCTTAAATAAGTAATTAGTCTTGGAATCAGTCTCGAATATTTGAAATAGAGATGTGTTGTAAAAACATAATCTAGAACTAAATCTCCAATAAATTCCAATTGCTAATAGCATCGTGGAATCTTAAATAAAATGTAAGATTCGTGAGTTAGTTCTTTAATAAACAACGAAGGGTCGTGAAACTTGGAATGTAGCAGTGATTTCCAAGTGTAGTACATTGACTAGCTTCTTAGTATTCACGATGAAGTGACTTTGCATAGGTGCATCAATAAAATCAATGTCCCCCCAATCCCTTTAATTAATGATAAACCTGCTACTCTGTCCGTCCCAGCTGAGGTAGGCAGCTATTAGTGCCTCAACTCCTGTGGGGAAGTAAAAAGGTTATCATTTCTTAAATGGTTTGGATTACACATTGATTTTGTTGATGCACCTATGTCGTGTGAATGCTAAGAAGATAGTTAATGTCTGGTACTTTGAATTCTTGCTACTTACAAGTTCCATGATACTTCAGTTCTTGTTGAAGCTCTAACTCAAGGATCATACGTGCTACCTGAGATTTCACGATGATATCAACACTAGGAATTCTTGGAGATGCTGTGCTAGATTACGTTGTTACAACACATTTTTATTTCAAATATTTGAAATGACTCCATGACTAATAATTGATTTGAGGTTTGCTTGTGAAAACAATGACTAATATGCTCAATCTGCAGTTAAGACTGGCTTGCACAAATACTTTTTTAATGCCTCGCCAAATCTGCAGAGACAGATGTACTGTTGAGAATTTGAGAATTTGGATCTTCTATCCATGTTCGAGTGAGAAGCTGAAACTACTTTTCAAAGGTTCTTGGAGATATTGTTGGTGCGACCTTTGTTGATTCTAGCTTCGACAAAGATACTTAATACATTTCTTAACATTAGACCTCTTGTAGAACCGTTGGTTACACCTCAAACAATAAAACTCCAACCAATAAGAGAGTTAAGTGAACTATGTGCCCAGAAAGGTTATTTAAAAAAGAAATCAGTTTCTTCATGAGACAGAGACTCGACATTTGTAGACATTCAAATTGTGTGCGACTCTACCAGATGAGTCAAACTTCATTTAGAATTCTTGAATATTAATCGTAGCTCACATTATATAAAGGGTACTATATTCCTTAGAGAGGGATCTCTTAAATTTCATAAAATCATGAAACATTTACAAAAAGATCATGAAGTGGGCGGACTATTCGTGACAACAAAATACTTCATGAAAGTCCACAAAATCCTCTTTACATGAAGATTAAATAAAATTAATTTTAGATGCAAATTATCTAACATAAGAATCATGAAAGGGACAAAATTGAACTTAAAAAAACTGTTATTTAATAAAATATTATTGTTTCTTTATACATAAAATTTATTTCAAATAAATTGTCTCCTAGAACCCTAAATAAAATTTATATTTTTTTTGGGGTTTAATATGTTGGATCAGAGTTGAAGAATTGGTCAAAATCCATTCAACGTTGTAAAAGATTGAATATTTATTGATCAAATTCTTCACTCAATAGTCAAATAGATCGTTTGTTGAAATTAATTAACCAGACGAGAGTAAAGATAGATCGAGTGTCGATCTCATCCCTTCTAATTAGTATTTATCTCCAAAAAGTTTGGAGATACACAAAATTTTATGAAGTTTAACCTAATATAATGAGATTGACCTCAATTAGTATAATTAACATTGTTCATTCATATTAAATGTCACAATAAAGATGTCACATTTCATTTAATTATGAGAACTATCTTTGTGGATGGAGATGATCAATCTTGTGGATATAACAATGATGTGTTGCTTCTAAATATGTTCTTGTTTCCCATCTTTAATATTATTATCTTGTAAAAACAAAGATAGTTTGGACATGCGAAGAGAAGATGTGTAGATGACGTATCGATCAGGAGGTGAGAGAGGTTGGCTATAGAGGGTGCAAGGAAAGACAGAGGTAGAGAGAAGAAGTATTGGAGAGAGGTAATAAAACAGAATTTAATGCAACTTCATATTACCGAGGACATGACTTTATATAGAAAACTATGGAGGATACATATTAGGATATCAGGTTAATAGGTGGTGTATGGATATCTTACTTACACTGGTTGGTGTTTGTCATTGTATATATACCATTGTTTATTCTTATTTTAAATATTATATCCCAGTAAATTGTTCATTGATTATAGTATTACAATGTTGTTGTCTCTGCACCATTCCGATATATTTTTCATTATTTCCTTGTTACTTCCTATTTTTTTTACTTGAGCCAAGAGTCTTTCAGAAATAATTTTTTACCTTTACGAGATAATGGCAAGATGTACGTATATTCAATTCTTGTGATATTCCATTTTTGATATTTCACTAATGACTAAACTATTTTTATAATATGATACACTATTCGAATTCAAAAAAGTCAAAAGTTAGATTCTATTGTAAGTCGTAATTTTATTTAATATTTATATCGAAAAATATTTTCACAGCTCAAATTCGTGATTAATCCGAGTCCACAATACCTTATTGACAACCTTTTTATTGCCATTTTGTCACGACCCAAAACCGGGCCGCGACTGGCACCCACACTTACCCTCCTATGTGAGCGAACCATCAATCTAAACCTTAACATTTCAATTTAATATCGACAGAAAGTAATGCGGAAGACTTAAACTCATTAATAAAAAGACAATTCAATAACTTCTAAAATTCAACATCTATTATTCCCCAAAATCTGGAAGTCATCACCACAAGAACATCTATGATCAAATTACTAAACTAAGAGTATTCTAAGAAGCTAAAATAAACAAAAGCTAGTCCATGCCGGAACTTCAAGGCATCAAGACATGAGGAAGAAGATCCAGTCCAAGCTAGAAGCATTAGCTCACCCTGAAATCCGGTGTAATGAAGACTGGCTAGAGTTGCGGTTGAGTCAAAGGCGACGGTATGTTTGCTGCATTCCACAAATAACAAGGAAAACAAATCCAAGTAGGGGTCAGTACAAAACACGGGTACTGAGTAGATATCATCGGCCAACTCAAAATAGAGAACAGTATATATCAGATAATATCATAAATCAACTACAATACTCAACGTGTAACAACAACAAGTTCTATAATCATTAAAAAGCACCGTCGAGTTCACACATGAGGACTCAAGCCTCAATACCGTACTCTTTTGGGAATTAGGTTCATTAGATTGAGTATATTAACATCTTTCAAGATTCATTATCTTTATTCCTCTTGTGTCGGTACGTGACACTCCGCTCCCCTACTACTATGTGTCGGTACGTGACACTCCGATCCCCTAATTCTACGTGTCGGTTCGTGACACACGGTCCCCCTAATTCTACGTGTCGGTTCGTGACACCCGATCCCCTAATTCTACGTGTCGGTTCGTGACACCCGGTCCCCCTAATTCTACGTGTTGGTTCGTGTCACCCGATCCCCTAATTCTACATGTCGGTTCGTGACACCCGGTCCCCCTAATTCTACATGTCGGTTCGTGACACCCGCTGCACTAATTTCATTCTATTAATTCATCAATCCTTCTTTATACCAAGGCATCATCAACCCCATTAACCCG
>NC_028637.1:30618561-30657472 GCF_001406875.1 Solanum pennellii | reverse complement strand
AGAGTCGATTTCAGTACCCAAATTTCAGAAGTCTAAGTCTTTTGGAACGAGACAACCTCGACGGCCCGTCGTGCCCATGACGGTCCGTCGTGGGTTCCGTCGACTCACACAGTTTTTCCAGAAATAAAATCTGCTGCTCAAAACGACTAAACAGGTCGTTACACATTTGCCGCTCTGTAGCCATTTTTCTGTTACGATTCAAATTCTCCCAGAAAAAAGGATCTAAGTATCACTGCTTCGTTCCTTCATCCCAACTCATTGGTTGCCATTTTCCAATGTGGGTCGTGCTAAAAAATGGACTCTTTCAAGAACCCTTTTCGTCAGTTAGTACTCTCCTCTTCTCTTTTGATTGTATAGTGTTTGTTTGGAGTACAGATCTTTGCTATAAATGAGCTGAAAATTCATAATGGATGTTTTATTGGGTGATTGAAATTGAGTTTTTTGTTGATGGAAGTGATTTATTTACCAACTCGCATGCCCCCTTTGATTAATCTGCTAGTAAGTAAGAAGAAATTGGGAAATTTTGAGAAATGGATGAATTTCGATTATATGGTAGGAATCGAGTGTTGTGAGCTGAGGGTATATTCAAAACGTCTTGTTAAGGGTAACATTGCGTACACACAATCCTCTTTAGACCCTCTTAGACTCAACTGTACATTAATTTGTTTTTACTACTAAAATATGATATTGATTAAGACTTCATTAGCATAAGTGATGGTGATGTACAAAAAATTCATCATAAATCTTGACAAAGAGTGATGTTCAAAAAATTTATCATAAATATTGACAAATTGCCTTACAAAATGTTAAGGTGATCGTCAAAATTTTGTCCATGAAAATATGGATGTATTGCCAGTTCGCCACAATATTTTAAGCATCAACAAAAATATCATTTTGAATCATTTGTCTCTCGATATATTTAACATAATTCTGAAGGAAGTGGAATTGATCCACTCCCTACTCCGTCAAGTTATACTTTGTAGTTTTACAAAAAAATGAAATCATTCTTTTGCTATTAAACTAAAACTATGATATTGACAACTCAATGATATAGTAATGTGTATGTAGAACTTTTCCAGCCCATTTCAAAGGAATGTTTTTCTTTACTAATCATGATTAGATTGGTTCTACGGGTTGAAATCTCTCGTTACAAAAGGGTCAAACACGGTGAAGATTGGCATTTTAGCTAAGCAACTTTGTGATGAATTAACCAGTTATGGGATAACGAGTGATGAATTTGTAGAAGTGGTAGCTATGACAAACAAAGTCGTGAAGGACACTAGGATAGCTATTTGTCTATCAATATCTTCTTAAATTCATTTTTAAGGTTAGTTAACTTTTCTTTTTCTTGACATTTCCAATAAGGTTGTAACTTATAGAACTCTTAGTTACCATTCCTATATTCCATTATTCTAATCTAGGAGTTCTTCCTTTTTGCTCCCATTCTTTGTCATCAATTAATTGAAATGTTTTTATCTTTTGAGTTATCCCAATATGTTGTTCTTATATTTATGAGGAAGCATCTCAACTATATTTCTTTGCACTCTTCAATATTTATTGTTATAACGATATTGTGAAATTACTATGACCATACAAAATAGTAAATTCTTTGAAATTTACTTCTTCTCCATTAAAGACTCATTTTCCTTAACTTGCAATACAATTTTCTTACTTAAATAATCTTGATTATAGAAAGTAGATGCGCCAATACTTAAGATGGAAATATAGTTAAATTAAGAATTCTTCATATTCCCTTTAGCTAATGATGAAAGAAAATGTGGACCATTTTCTCGTGATGATAATTTTGTGCCCTCCTAATTTGATGCGCGTATTTCCTTTTTTGTACCAAAAGAAGGTTGAAGGTATAGTCGATAAGTTGGAGACCTGGCATCGAACTATCGTCCACATCTACTTTTACTTGTTTGGACATTCTTAAGTTTATGACATAAGTACTTGAACATGAGTAGTTTTTCAATGAATACCATATTCCTCTACTATATAAGTCTAATGGTTAGGGGGACATAATTTCTTTAGATTTTCTTGATTACGGTGTATTAGAGTTTTATATCTAAAGATTAAATCATCGTTGGTCATTATGCATACTGAGAGTTCATTGAGAGAATCAACAACTTCGATTCATATTGTTCTCCAATTTTTGGAGGAGCTAGAAAACTCTTCAGGATTACTTCATCTTTGGTGAGCAATAAATCTCTTTTCATAATATACTATAGATCAAAATTTTAATTTCCTATATTCCTAGACCATCTGCATGTTAGTAGTTGTTAAGGGGGATGAAGGTATTTTCTATATGAGAAACTCACGAAAACCTTGGAAATATCGTATTTTAACTATTTTGAAAATATTATGTTATTGACATTTCTTTACCAAATTTGATATTTTTATACTCCCTAAATTACCCCGAAAACCCTTTTTTTAAAGATTTTTTTTGGGCCATATAGACCATTTAATTAATTATAAGAAATGAAAATAATGTTTTGGCCCAAGCCCAACCTAATCTGATTAGGGTAAAGCCGACTTTTATTAACCTTAACTATAAAATGTATTCTTACTGTGTTTCCGCCTTGCTCGCGGCTGAATATTGCTCTTCTCGATTCTTGTGGTCTGTACCAGCTCTCTTTTCCAACGTTTTTATATATCTTCTTCTCATACAAGATGTGTCAGTCAACCAAGGTAACAACTCCTATCTTTTCCAGTCCTTTATTCATTATTGATGAAGTCGATTCGAAGTAATTTGGATACCTTAGAAGATTAATAAAACAACCATGGAAGGTTTTAAATACACTAAAATGAAAACTAAGCAAGAGGTGACTACTTATTAAAAATTAATAGGCTAGCCTTTTATTCGTTTTAGCTCAAGAGTATTATTGTTACTAGCTTAGGTTTGTTTATCTACTATTATAAATAGCAGAACTAGGATTTTTCTTAGGGATTGGTTTTTGAATACACATTTAATGTTTAGGCTAGTTTGTGAATTTAGGAAACCCTTACAACTGTTCAATTTAACCCTCTTGATTATTTGGGTAAGTCTTCACTTTTATGAAATAAATTTCTTTCACCTTTAGATTTAACTCTAGTAATTAATTGCGTTTTAGTTGATAGATCATCCTTTTTTCTTCTAAATCTCCCCATCTTTCTTTCTATTTCTTAATAGTATATTTTGTTTCCTTTATTGTTCTTGCACCTACAATTAAGTCAAGTATGTGTCCATCTTCCTTTCTATTTCTAAATCATATATCTTGTTTGCTTGATCGTGTTACTAGGTATGTCTATCCTTCAAGTCATAAATAAAAGAAATCACCTAGATTTTTTCCACTGGTGAAAATTGTACTTGATACCTCATGGTTCTCAACTCACTTCCTTGTTGACCAGGTAATGCTTTGATTGTATGCTAAAAAAATATATTTCTGATGCTGAAGGAATTTTTCCTCTAGTGAACAATATAATGAATGCCTTTTTATTATGTTCTATGAACCCTACTATTCTAGGTAGTTATTGAGTACCTTTTGGTGCACCTCAAAGATATGAAGTTCTTTGTGTCTTCATAATCAAATTAGTAGGTTATAGTACTGCAAGGATTGGAAGTATAACTTATACATGTCACCTATATATCCATTCCTTCTCTCCCTGATCCAATAAACCAAAAGAATTGACCCCAACTAGGTTAGAATTGACACGTAATTGTTTTTTATATCAATTTTTGTTTGACAAATGCCTTTATCATAACACATCCTTTTACATTAGTATGATCAATATACTGTTAGCTCTAATATTCACTTAAATTTTGCTTACTCTTATAGTAGATTACTTAGCATTGGGTGTTATAGGGATGTTCTGGATTATTTTTTTTGTCCATATACCTAATGGAATGTGGCATTTGGCTAGGACCTTAGTGAACCATAGCTTATGTAAAAATATAGGAAATACGAAGAAACTTCGTAGCATTGTGTGTTGCAGGAGTTATTATTGTCTAGATACTAATGCAAAGTGTGATTAGCTTGGACCGTAATGATCCATTGTCTCATGTCCCACCACTTCCTTGTTCAAATTCGGCATCAGGACAAGGGAGAAAACCTAGATTTATGAAGAGGTTGGTAAAATATTGTAGAACTTCCTTGATATATTCAAGACGGCTTTAGAATTCCCTAATACTTTTAGAGAATTCTAGAATATGACTGAAGTGTAAATATTGTAGGGAAGTTTAAAGTAGATAATATTTACACTTAGGCCTTTAGGAGGTAATATTAATAAAGGGCCTCTCATTGAAAAAATTTTCCAACCAAGTGTAAAACATTCGACAAAGTAATACTAACGCTTTTTTGAAAGCTTTTCAAGTTTCTCTAAGTCTTTCTTGCATTCTCTTAGCGGTCTTAGATTCAAAAGTCCTACTTTATCTTACAAGACCGTGAAATATTGTAAGTTGTCAAGTGTTGCATGAAACACTACTTAGACTCTAAGTCCTCGACAATGTGGTATCATATCAAAGGTTTACAGTAAGGGAATGACCAATGAAGGAGATATAAACGTTACTAGCACCACAACAATCAAGATGGATGGTGGAAGTAAGATCTGCAAGGGAAATAAGCACCACCAGAGTAGTAAGAAAATGTTGTTCGACCCTACACCAAGCAAGGCACAAACATGTCACCCATATTTGACCATTGAATCAAGTGTTGATGATTATGGTGATGAGGCTATTGACGCCACCATCGGAAAGGAATGGGTCACAAGGGTTCAAATGGAGAGGGTAGACAATAGAGATATTAGGCCGGCATTTGGATGAGGATGATGAAAAGTTCAAGACTCTAAAGGACATCAACCTTAGGAAAACAACAACATCCGCAAGGTGTTGGAGAGACACCAGCATGCCGAGTTCGACATGAAGGATGCCGTCACTTTCTTGGAGTGTCGTCTCATTGATGCGCTAAGTATGATTGCAGCTATGAGATTCGAGAATAGAGCACTCAATGAGGGCGTGTAAGCTGAAGGATCGACATCATGCGGCCGATATAGGGAAGCCAAGGTCAAGGCTCCGACGTGACATATTTTCAAAGGCATCCTTGACGCCCATGAAGAGGAGAACTTCTTATGGCACTTGGAAAATTACTTCAAGTGTAGTTCGGTAAAGAGTGAAGAAAACAAGATCAACATTGTCGTGTTGTATCTTCAAGGCTTGTAAGAGTGTAAACCTTATAAACTCAAAGATGATACTTGAAGTACTCATAGAATGGAGTTTCAATTTTTGAAGTTTGTGGCTTGATATTTGCATTTTATTTGCAAGAGAGGACATGCCGAGTAAATTAGGTCAAACTAGGCATGATAGTTAGTTGCACAACTTTTTTCCAAATAGAAAAAAATTATTCCAATCACTTAATATATAAAAAAGAATGAGTTTATTCATACAAATTGTGAGTACATATATGTTTATCCCTTGATTCCCCTCTCATAAGATTACTCCATCATTCAAAGGCTATTAGTCTCACCCAAACTAGGATGATGTGGACCTTCTTAGGATAAATTTGATCTTTGTGAAAGGATTTTACCGATCTTGTCAAAGTATTTGGTTGTCAAGAAGAGTGCGCCCATATCTTCATCACTTCATGAATATATGAAATTGTAGAGATGCCTATTCAAAGAAATTTATGCACTTTATATGAGTGTTATATAAGTGTGAGCTAGAGTTTAGGGTAAGTAGTCTCAAAAAACCCTAAATGAAATTGGATTCATCTTGTAGAGTCCCACAAAATTTTGATGTCTCAAATGTCAAGTTTTTGTCCCATGAACTTTTTTGGGATGCATAGTTCACTTAATAGTCTTGCTTGATACAATTTTAATGGTTGAGGTCTAATCAACTATTCCACAAGAGGTCTTATGCTTAGAAATGTGGTATCTTTGTCAAAGCCGGTATTAACAAGTATCTCTCTCTAGCAAGGGACTAAAAATCAGCTCCAAGCAGCTTTGGGAAAGTATTTCCACTCTCCCATCTAAACGTGGATACAAGATCTAATTTCTCAAAATCCTTAAAAGTACAACATAGCCTTTGTAGATCTAGCGAGGCATAAAGATTGTGCTCATGCAGGCTAGCCTTAACTGCAGATTGAGCATAACATTCATTATTTACAAAAGTAGACCGCAAATAAGTAATTAGTCTTGGAATCAGTCTCGAATACGTGTTGTAACAACATAATATAGCACTACATCTCCAAGAAATTCCAAGTGCTAATAGCATCTTGGTATCTAAGGTAGCATGTAAGATCCGTGAGTTAGAGCTTTAACAAACAATGAAGACTCACAAAACATGTAAAGTAGCAGTGATTTCCAAGTACCGTATATTGACTAGCTTCTCAACATTCACGTGGAAGTTGCGTAGCATAGGTGCATCAATAAAATCAATGTCCATCCAGATCCATTTCGATAAAGATAAAGTTGCTACTTCCACGACTAAGCTGAGGTAGGTACCTGTTAGTGCCTCACAACATTAGCTACTATCTTACTTATAATCTCCTACTTTACCCGATTATACATTTCTACCGAAGGCAAACTCTTTAAAAAAGTTTTGAACTTGAGAATTATCCCTAGGAACCCATTTTAAGATTTAATGGTTCATTATGGATAAATCTCAAAATTTTACGAGCACATCCAAGCTTGAACAATGCAACACTCAAAATTATTTTATTTTTCTTAATGTTGAAAGACCCTCATGATGATTTTCATAAGTCTTAAACAAATGTACACTGATAGCATATTTGAGAAAAGAGTCTCCAAGTTACCTATGTGAATCCAAATTAAACTTCTACATGCATTTCTTTGTTGTCAACACTTTCAAAACCTTATCAGTTGGGATAAAAAATTTTTGTTTTCCCTATAAAGTCCAAAGGATCTAGAAGATAGATAGTAATTGGCGAAAGATTCTTGTCCTAAAGAATCTTATGAATGTAAGGTATACACATATGAGAGTGAATTTGTTCAGGTGGAATATAACAGATTCACTGCCATGCATGTATACCTTAGAATTTATAATATTATAAAGGTTTGGAATCTCTCCTAATACTTATTTGTCGTGCTACAACCTTAAGATTTAAATGGGAAGCAGTCATGCATAATAAAGTTGAACTGCAAGCAAAAACTTTGTATCCCAATTGCTAAGGTTTTGGAAGTAATGAAAACAAAAAAATTCCTCTAGAAGTTACATTTGGAATAACTTGGGAAACTTGGAGACTCTATTCTCAAATGTGATTTTATATACAATTATTTAATATTTATGATAGTCATCACGAGGGTTTTCTTAAAATTAAGAAAAATAAAATCATTTCCAATGTTACACTGTGCAAGTTTGGATGTGCTCGTAAAATATCAAAATTCATCAATAATGAACCATTCAATCTTAAAATGTGAATCATTCCTGATGATAATTCTCGAGTTCATTACTTTGGTTAAGAGTTCCTATTGCCTTCAATAAAAATGTATGGTAGGCTAAGACAAACTATTAGAAATAGTAAGAAGTAGTTGATGTGGTTGAGGGACTAATAGGTTCCTATCTCAACTTTTGTTGGGTAGTAGCGGATTTACCATTTATGAAATGACTTTTGTTGCACAGTAATTTTGTCGATACACCTATGCCAAGACACTTCCCTATGAATGCTGAGAAACAAGTTAGTATGTCTGGTACTTTGAATCCCTGCTACATTACAAGTTCCATGATCCTTCACTGCATGTTGAAGCTCTAACTCAAGGATCATTGAAGCTACATGAGATTCCATGATGATATCAACACTAGGAATTCTTGGAGATACAATGCTAGATTATGTTGTTACAACATATATCTATTTCAACTATTCAAACTGACTCCATGACTAATTATTGATTTGATGTATGCTTCTATTAACAATGAATGATATGCTCAATCTGCAGAAAAAGGTTGGCATGCACAAACACCTTCTTCTTCATGCGTAGCCAAATTTGCAAAGATTGTACTGTTGAGAATTGTTGATATTCGGATCTTGTGTTTACGTTCGTATGGGAGGCTGAAAATGTTGCCAATTTGTGTTATAAAATCAGAAATTACTGATTCTAATAAATTATTCAGAAACATGAAGTATCTTAAATTTATAGAACCAGTAAGAGAGATGAACAAAAATTAAATTCAAAAAAATAAAATTTGTAAAAAAACATAACATAATCTCAAAAACCTTTTGAATAGGAAAAGATCAAGTTCACTTAACTCACAGTGTCCCCTTAAGGAAATTATTCCCCTCTAGAATCGGAGGTTTGATTTTGAATATAACCTCCTAGTGTAAAATGATCTTAATCAGCATAGTGTAGATGCCAAAAACTCTACAGTCAGTAAACGAATCCATAGTAGGAAAGTACACGAAGGAAAATGTGTGCAGAAGACGAAGAAGAAGAAGATCATAAAATTAGTAAGGAAATATTATGAAGAATGAATGGTATTTATTGGCAAGAACAATAGGTTCTGAAAGGTTGCAACCCTATTAGAATTCACATGACCATTAATGAAAGTTTGCAATCTTTCAAATGGTACTGAATGTTCCTGAAAGTTGCAACCTTTTAGAACAGTCATGGCGGAATATGGGAAAGTTCAAATAAAACGGGTCGCACACGGATCTTAGTCAGGTCGGGTTAGTCAACTAAAAGGTTGAAACATTTCGGCTAATTTTCAACTTATGTTATCAACTAATTAATTGAAAACATTTTTGGTCATTTAATTAATTAATTTATTAAATAATTAAAATAAACTTTGTCCAAAAAATAATCTCTCGATCATTTGCCGAAACCAAAGACAAAGCGGAAGCTGAGACGAGCGAGCGACAACGACAACGGCGCGACGGGGGGCCCTCTTTCCAACCCTTTTAACAATTACTAGGAGTGTTTCTGTATTTGAACTCTCCCATTTTTCTTTTCACCACCGATGAGGGACAAATGCCTTTTAATTAAAGCATATGAGGACTTTTCAAATTCCTAACTATTCAAGTTCTCAACATTTCAAATTCCTCTATTTCCCTCTATTTCCCAACAATTGTTGCAACATACCCCACAATCCACCAAATTGATGGGGAATGGTTATAACATAGGAATGCACGAACAATTGTGTACTTTATAGTCAAGAATTAATTGCATCTGGATAAGTAGGTTTCCCTTTGGACTTTCCGTAGTGAACATATCTCGGATATACTCGATCAATCGATAGATGTGATATCTTTGAACCGTCGAGCTTTCGTGTATACCTAGACAACCATATGTCACACAATTAACCCTTTACTGTTTATGGTTCTTCGGTTGTGTTCATTTCAGCCATGAACACCTACAGGTTTCATGAGTGCATAGAGAATAGGATTTTTCGACATAAAATTCTCTTTGACGCGGCTTCCACTTCACACTCACATAGGTAATTTCTAACCGTGTCATCTCGTATATACACTATTTGGTAAAATCTACCAAACTTAGCAAATCATTTAAAACATTAAGCTTTATTACCTCATTAACAAGCCTTAAAGTCTTAACCTTGTTCCTGAATATTGTCTTCATCATGAGAATGGATTAAGTTAATTGACAATGTCGAACCGTCAGCCATACCTTTGTTTTTCTCCATGAATCTAGCTCTTGGGATCTCCAGTCTTCTTGCTAGAGTTACCGTCATGCGGACTTGTCCTAAGCCGTAAACTCATTCCCTTAGATGATCTTTTAACTTCCTCTCTCACTAAGACTTTCGTTAGTAGATCTGACACATAATCTCTTGACTTTACATAGTCAATTGTGATCATTCCACTAGAGAGCAGTTGTCTTACGGTGCCATGTCTCCATCGTATATGACGAGATTTCCCGTTGTACATAACGCTCCCTGCCCTTCATATTGCTGCTTGACTATGGCAATGTATGCAAATAGGTCCAACAGGTTAGGGCCAGAATGGAATATCCTCTAGGAAATTTCGGAGCCATTCAGCTTCTTTACCAGCTTTATACGAAGCAATGAATTCACATTCCATTGTGGAGAGATCAATACATGTCTGTTTGGACGATTTCCAAGAGGTTTCTCCTCCACCATGTATGGATACGTAACGACTCCTGGATTTTAAATCATTTGACCACGTGATCCAATTTGCATCACTATATCCTTCAATCACATCAGGATATTTATTATAATGCAAAGCATAATGTTGTGTATATTTTAGATAATCTAACACACGTTTCATTGCCATCCAGTGCGTTTTGTTAAGATTACTAGTGAACCGACTCAGTTTACCAATAGCACATGCTATATCTTGTCGCGTACAATTCATAATATACATCATCAAACTTCGCAACACTCTGGCATATTCCAATTGAGAATCTTCATTCTTTTTAAATGTACAGCTTAAATCAATTGGATTTTTGACAACATTATAATTCACGTACTTGAACTTATCCAATACATTTTCAATATAACGAGATTGAGATAATGCTAGTCCCTAGGGAGTTTTGATAATCCTGACCTCTAAGATCAAATTAGCAACTCCTAAGTCCTTCATATCGAACTTGCTGGACATCTTGCACTTAGTATCATTTATATTGTCAATGTCTTTACTCATTATTAACATGTCATCAACATACAAACAAACAATGAATTCATGATTCATAACATTTTTAATGTAAACACATTTATCACATTCGTTAATCTTTAATCCATTTGCCAACATTGTTTGGTCAAATTTAGCATGTCATTGTGTGGGTGCTTGCTTGAGTCCATAAAGTGATTTCACAAGTCTCCGCACTTTCTTTTCTTTACCAGGAACTATAAACCCTTCAGGTTGTTCATTGTAAATTTCTTTCTCCATATCTCCATTTAAGATGGTTGTCTTTACATCCATTTGGTGGATTTTAAGATCATGCACTGCTGCTAGTGCTATTAACATCCTAATTGATGTTATCCTTGTTACTGGAGACTATGTGTCAAAGTAGTCTAGACCTTCCTTTGTTTGTACCTGTTGACTACGAGTCTAGTCTTATATTTGTCAATAGTCGCATAACATTTCAATTTCCTTTTTAAAGACCCACTTTGATCCTAAATGTTTATTTCCTGGAGAGGAAGATCTGCCAATTCCCAAGTGTGATTACTTAAAATTGATTTGATATAACGATTAACTGCTTCTTTCCAATAAGCTGACACAGACGAAGACATAACTGCTTTGAATGTTTGAGGCTCATTTTTCAAGCAGTAGTGCTACAAAATCTGGTCCGAAATAAGTAGATTTTTGTTGGCGAGTACTACGCCTAGGTTCCTCACTAGTTAGAATATTTTCCATTGATTCTTCTCGTCGTCGTTTAGGTCTTTTAATTGTTGACGCACTTTCTATTTTATACGTATAATTGTTTTCAAAAAATTCTGCATTATCTTATTTAATTATGGTATTAATATAGATCTCAGGATTATAAGATTTGTGAACTAAAAACAGACAGGCTTTACTGTTCACAGCATACCCAATAAAGACACAATCTAGTGTTTTGGGTCAAATTCTACTCTCTTCAGTAAAGGAACCTCTACCTTTGTTAAACACCCCCACACTTTAAAATATTTTAAGTTGGGTTTCCTTCCTTTCCACAACACATATGGAAATGATTGTGTTTGTCGATGGGGTACTCTATTGAGTATTTTATTACCTGTAAGGCTGGCTTCCACCAAAAGGTTTCGTGGTGAACCAGAATTGATCATTAACGCATTCATCATTTCCATTAATGTTGTGTTCTTCCGTTGTGCCAAACCATTTGACTGTGGTGTATAAGGTGCACTAGTTTGATGAATAATACCATATTCCAAATATATATTTGCAAAAGGATATTCATATTCTCCACCCCTATCACTCCGAGTCATTTTTATCTTTAGATTCAATCGGTTCTCCACTTCATTTTTGTATTGCTTAAATGCATCAATTGTTTCATCCTTACTATTAAGCAAATATACATAACAAAATTGAGTGCAGTTATCAATAAAAGTTATAAAATACTTTTTCCCACCACGAGATGGTGTTGACATCATATCGCATATATCTGTGTTTTTTAAGTCTAAAATTTTAGAATTTCATTCAATAGACTTATAAGGATTTTTAACAAACTTACATTCCACATAAATTTCACATTTCGATTTATCGTATTTAAAATCAGGCAATACTTCTATATTAACCAATTTTCGCAAGGCTGTGTAATTTACATGTCCTAAACGGGCTTGCCATAAATCATTCAACTCCAATAAGTAAACAGAAGCAAAAATTTTATTAATACTAGAAACAACCATTACATTCAGTTTGAAAAGACCCTCATTGAAGTAGCCCTTTCCTATGAACATTTTATTCTTACTTGTTAGAGCTTTATCAATAACTAGGACACACTTAAACCCATTTTTAACGAGTAGTGCATCATAAAATTAATTATTCCTAATAGTAGGGACATGCAGAACATTGTTCAAAGTCTAAGACCTTGCCGGATGTCATTTTCAACATTGATTTCCCTGTTCCTGCGATGCTCGCTGCTACTGTGTTTCCCATGCACAAATATTTAACGTACTCAGCAGGAGTGTACGTTGCAAAAGCTTCTTTTGCAGAGCAAATATGTCTAGTGGCACCTGAGTCGTGAAACCACTCCTTGTTATTTCCAACTAAGTTACACAATGAGGTCATTGCACACAAGCCATCTGCATCTTCCATCTTCTCCATGATGTTTGCTTGACTTTTGCCTTTGCCTTTAAACTCTCATATTTTTCTTTCCACCACCGATGAGGGGCAAATGCCTTTTCATTAAATCATAAGAGGACTTTTTCATGTTCCCAACTGTTCAAGTTCTAAGCTTTTCAAATTCCTCTCTTTTCCTTTATTTTCCCATCTTCTGGCGACATACCCAACAAAAACTACTTGTAAAATGTTTTTAGATATATTATTGGTTTTCGTTGTTTGTGCGATCTTTGTTGATTCTAGATCAAAAAACTCGACATTCGTAGACATCAAATTTGTGTGGGACTCTACTAGATGAGTCAAATTTTAATTAGGCCTTCTTGAAAACAACTCGTAGCTTACACTATATAAAGTGTAATATAACCCTTAGAGAGGGATCTTGAAAATTTCATAAATTCATTAAATATTTACAAAGATATCAAGATGTGGGTGGACTCTTCTTGATAACCAAATACTTTAACAAAAAGATCCATAGAAACCTATTTACATGGATATCAAATAAAATTCATTTAAGGTGCAAATTATCCGTTAGAAGAATCAAGAGAGGGACATAATTGTACCAAAACTATTAATTAATAAAATATTCTTGTTTCATCATATTTATTTTGTGGTGGGAGTTTATTTTCCATAAATAAGATTTAGTACAAACAAATTTTGTCTCCTTGAACCTAACAAATATTTATAATTTCTTTTGGTGTTTGATTTGTTCGATCATAGTTGATTAATTGGTAAAATTCGTTAGAAATCGAAGAAAAAAATTAATATTCATTGATCAAATCATTCATTCCGCCGTATGATAGATCTTTTGTAGTAATTAATTAATCAGACGAGAATAAATATAGATCAAGTGCCTTTGGGGTCATCTCTGACCTTCTATGTAGTATTTATCTCCCCAAAGCTTGGAGATGCACACAAAAGAAGAGGCCTTATGTTTAAAAATGTATTAAGTATCTTTTTTCAAAGATAGAATCAACAAAGATCGCACCAATAAAGTACTTAACAACATTCCCAACCACATTTAGGAAAGTAGTTTCACTATCCCATCCAAACGTAGACACAATATCCAATTTCTCAAAATTCTCTATTTTATAACATATCTGCCTTAGCAGATCTGGCGAGGCATGAAGAATGTGCTCATGCAGGCTAAAATTAACTACAGATTGAGTATATCATTCATTATTTACAAAAGTATACCACAAATAAGTAATTAGTCTTGTAATCAGCCTCAAATATTTTAAATAGAGATATGTTGTAATAACATAATATATCATTACATCTCCAAGAAATTTCAAGTACTAATAGCATCGTGGAATCTCATGTAGTACGTAAGATCGGTGAGTTAGCGTTTGAACAAGCAGAGAAGGGTCGTGAAACTTGAAGTGTAGAAGTGATTTCTAAGTACCGTACATTGACTAGATTCTTAGCATACATGATGAAGTGCCTTAAGATAGGTGCATCAATAATATCAATGTCCATCCCGATCCATTTCATAAATGATAAAGGTGCTACGTTTCCCGTCCGAACTGAGGTTGGTACATGTTAGTGCCTAAACAACATAAACTACTCTCTTGTTTCTAATCTCCTATTCTTTACCCTACAACACATTTCTACTGAAGGCATCAAGAAATTTTGTCAAGTTGTAAACTCGAGGATTATCACTAGGAATTGTCCACACTTTAAGATAGAATGGTTGATTACGGATAAATCTCAGAATTTTATGAGCACATCCAAGCTTGAACGATGCAACATTGGAAATGGTGTTATTTTTCTTAATGTTGAGAATAACCTCATGAGAATTTTCATAAGTCGTAAATGATTGTATACTTATAGCATATATGAGAAAAGAGTCGCCAAGCTTTTCAGGTGATTCCAAATAAAAATTCTGGAGGTATTTCTTTGTTGTCCTTACTTCCAAAATCTTAGCGGTTGGGATACAAAGTGTTACTTTGTGGTAATTCAAAAGCATTCTTTTAAAGTTTATTCGGCCTGGATGTTTTCCCTATTAGGTCTAAAGGTTCTAGCACGGTGGATAGTTATCGTTGACGTCAAGAATCTTACTATTTGCCGTGCAAGAACCATTAGAATTTATTGGGGAAGCATTCATACTGAATAAAATTGAAAAGAATACTTACGGATCATTGCAAACTAAAACATTGTATGCCAACTGGTAAGATTTTGGAAGGACTGACAACAAAGAAATGCCTCTAGAAGTTTATTTGGAATCACTTAGGAAACTTGGAGAATCTTTTCTCATATGTGATGTTAGTATTCAACTATTTAAGAATTATGAAAGTCAGCAAGAGGGTTCACTCTGAATTAACAAAATAAAATCATTTCCAAGGTTACACTTTGCAACTTTGGATACGCTCGTAAAATATGAAATTTATGCATAATGAACAATTTGATCTTCTAATGTGAATTATTCCTGATGATAATTCTCAAATTCTTCGACTAAGATTTCCCTTTGCCTTCAATAAAAAGGTATAGTAGGCTAAGGCATATGATTAGAAATAGTAAGAAGTAGTTAATGTGGTTGAGGTAGTAATAGGTTCCTACCTCAGCTAGTGTAGGGAAGTAGCGACTTTACCATTTATGAATTTTATTGGGTTGCACATTGATTTTGTTGATTCTGAGAAGCTAGTTAATGTCTAATACTTTGAAACCTTGCTACTTACAAGTTCCATGATCCTTCATGTATTATTGAAACTCTTACTCACGGATCATATTCCACAATGATATTAACGCTAGGAATTCTAAGAGATGCAGTGTTAGATTATGTTGGTGCAACAAATATTTATTTCAAATATTCGAACTGACTCCATGAATAATTAATGATTTGAGGTAAGCTTATTTAAACAATGAATAATATGCTCAATCTGCAATTAAGGCTCCCATGCACAAGCACCTTCTTCATGCCTCGCGAAATCTGCAAAGACAGATATGTTGTACGATTGAGGATTTTTGAGAAATTGGATCCTGTGTTTTCATTCGAATGGGAATCTGAAACGTGCTTGGAGATGTTGTTGGGTCCTCTGTTGGTGCGATCCCTTAAGACCTCTCCTGGAACCGTTGGTTACACCTCAAACAATAATCTCCAACCAATAAGAGAGTTAAGTGAACTATGTGCACAGAAAGGTTATTTAAAAAAGAAATAAGTTTCTTCATGAGACAGAGACTCGACATTTGTAGACATCAAAATTGTGTGGGACTCTACAACATGATTCCAACTTTATTTACAATTTTTGAAGACTAATCCTAATTCTTGAAGACTAATCCTAACTCACACTATATAAAGGGTACTATATACCTTAGAGAGGAGTCTCGAAAATTTAATAAATTCTTGGATCATTTACAAATAGATCAACATGTGGGCGGACTCTTTGTGACCATATATACTTCATGAAAGTCCCAAAAACCTCTTTACATAAGATCAAATAAAATCCATTTTAGGTGCAAATTATCCTACAGAAGAATCAAGATATGCAAAAATTGTACTCAAACTGTTAATTAGTAACATATTCTTCTTTCTTCATGTTTATTTCTTAGTTGGAGTTTATTTTCAATACATAAATTTTGTTACAAAGAAATTGTCTCCTAAAACCCTAAATAAAATTTGTAATTTATTTGGGGTTTTATTAGTTTGATCCGAGTTGAAGAATTGGTCAGAATCCATTCGACATTGTTGAAAGAACTGAATGTTCATTGATCAAATCATTCTCAGAATAGTCAAATAGATCGTTTGACGAAATTAATTAACAAGAGAGAGTAAAGATAGATCAAGTGTCTTTAGGGTCATCTCATACCTTCTAAGTAGTATTTATCGCCAAATAGATAGATATACAAACACAAGATTTACTGAAGTTTAACTTTAAATTGTTTCTTGGGAGTTGTCATGAGATGTTACAAAATGTGGAGTTGGTGGAGTCCGACAGAGTGGATTACACTACTTTTCACATGTGGGGCCTATCTAGGAAGTGGTGGCAGTATGATGTCGATACTAGAACCACATGTTCATTCCCTGTAACTTCAGTTTGAGAACTTGACTTAAGATGATAGTTCAGATCGATCATTGGAAAGATTTCAAGCATTGTCTCACCATGCTTTGGTGATTTTACCAGATCAGACTAAGAATTTTTCAGTTCATGAGAAGTTTGACTTATAATATCTGTTGAAACAACTTATCAAACAACCTTTTCTGAAGCTTCTTTTCAAAGAGCAGTCAAAGGCTGTCATGGAGCTTATACTCCTCATGGAATTTAGGGATTTGGCAGGCAAGAAGTCTTGCCCTTGTTGTTATCTTATTAGTACCTCATCAGGAGGGGGATCATTAAGGAGGGATATTCATCCTCGGTTCAGTATGCATGTTCATGCAGTTATGTAAGTGTCTGAGGGATGTTATATTGGACAAAGTTTCTACAACTTGGGTCAAGACTTATCAGGGTTGCTATTAAAGGTTTTCAGGTTACGGTGACCATTCAATGTATTTGGATTTTTGTTTGTACATGGTGATTCCTAGTCCTACTATGAGTGTGGTGAGTTAGGAAAAATCAATAGATATTCCTCCAGACTTGGACCAGGAGGCCGACATCAATAATGTTTTGTAACGTTGTTGATTCATTTTTGTTTTTACAAAATAAAGTTTGGAATGTTTTTTCTTTAAAACTGAGTAAGATATTCAAAATCAACTTTGAAAAAATGAACAATTTCATATCAAAAAAATAATATTATAAAAAGAAATGTTATTTAAAGAAAGTGAATATAATTTATATACCATGACTTTTATGAGAAAATAACAATGAACAAGAAAGCGCATATTTCTTTTTACCTCATTCGCCTTAAATGGTCTTGATTCATTCAATTCATATTTGATCAAATTAATTTTTTTTATGAATCTAACAACTACTAATTAATGCAAGGTATGTCTATTTGAAGAAGAAAACAAATCGATCATAATTGAAGAAGATATGGTGTTGGCATGTTCAGCGCGACGTCATGGATTAGAAAATCATAAATGATGGCTGCAAAATTCTCACATTCCATTTCCAATTGACGTCGATGTATTCTCAATTTTTGTAAGTACAATGTTAGGTTTAAGAATGAAAATTTAAAACGGAGTTGTAAGTGTCTAGATCAGTCAAATTTTACTGATGAAGAAGAAGATGAGAGTGCATTCATAAAGTTGTGACATAAAAACTTACAAAGACTTATAGAGATTATTGGACAAACTAAAGGATACTCCATCTTTTTCATAAATCTCTCTTTATGCATTTTTAAATATTTTTTACGTATGATGTTTGAAGAATAATGTGTTTTCACTAATGTTTTCTTTTATCCACAATTATGACGGTTTTTACAGAATAAAAATTATCTACGAGATACAAAATATATTGAAAGATGTATTTGTTGAGTTAATACGATAGTTGAGTTAATTCTATCTATGTTAATTAGGTCTAATGTAAAGATATAAAAACATTACGTTTCAAAAGAGAATACATATCCGTTCCAATAAACAGACAAGAGGTTTCTGTAAAAGTGAAGTAATGATCTTTAATGCCATTAATCTTGAAAATCTGTTTCTTAAAATGAAAAATAAAAAATTAACTCTTCTATTTGAAATTCCTCCTCTTGAAATATCTATATAAGAATGAACATTTCTAAGCATAAAGAATACAACATCAACCAAAAAGAAAAAGAGAAAAAAAAATTCCCTCCTTTCATCATATTCTTTGGATATTTTTGGAAATTTGGTTTTGGGAAACCTCCAATCTCTTAGACACGAGTTCACGTTTTTTAGAGCAACTGTGGAACCTTGACAGCGACCGGCTATAACGATTTGCATCGGAGTCAAACCGAAATCGCTTTCAGAGCAGTGGCTTGCCACGACACAGTATTTGTGATAAGTTCTTTACTACTTTATAATTCAAATATAATATCAATATTGTAGTATTTTTCCCAAAAAATTGAAAGCGGTTTTCCTAACATATAATATTGATAAATGGCTATTTCTTTGAACAAAACTTTTAATGATTTTTCAGAACATGAGCCTTTGGATGGAAATAATTTTAAACGATGGTCACAAAAACTTTTAATATTCTTTGACCAATTAGAAGTTTATTATGTTTTATTTAAATCACCTTCTTTGAATAGTTCTAACACTAATACTTATTCTAGGTATGTTATACCTGTTGACGATGTTGTTAAAAAGAAGTTTGAAAAGGATAACAAAATTTTTAGAGGACATTTGCTAAATCATATCTCTAATCCTTTGTTTTATTTATTTTTAAACTATAAATATGCAACAGAAATATGGGATAGTTTGGAAAAGAAATATGGTGCTGATGATGCAGGAAAGAAAAAACGGTGTCTATAGTGGATTAAATTCCAAATGGTTGATAATTAGCCAATAATGGAACAAGTTCACGAATATGAGAACTTTACTGGTGATGTTCTCAACGAGGACATGAAGATATGTGAGATATTTTAGAATAATGTTCTTCTTAAAAAATTTCCACAATCTTTGGCTGATTATAAAAATGAGTTAAAACATAAGAAAAATAATTTAACCCTTCGAGAACCTATAAGTCACATGAGGACCGAAGAGGTGAACTGTCTCAAAGATAAAATGGAACAACTTTTTCTTAATTCGTCTAAAGCTTATCTTGTTTAATTTTTTGGTACTGTTGTGAAAGACAGGTTAAAAGGCAAACACAAGAAAGTATCGAAAAAGGATTTTATGAGGAAGAAAAATCAATTCAACAAGCCGGAGAGTCAAATTAAAAAATTTAAGGGCTCTTGTTTTGTAGGTGGAAAAGTTGGTCACAAAGGTGTCAGGTGCTATCAAATAAAAGGGCATGACTCAAAGAAGGAAGGACAAAGTGATGTCAAAGACAATCATGTTGAAGGTAATGAAGTGATTGTTGTTGTAGTCGTTGAGGAAAATTTGGTGGCAAATAAAATTGACTAGGTGCTAGACACAGGTGCTTCAAGGCATTTCTGTGCCAATAAAGAGTTATTACATGACTTTGAGGAGTCTACTTATAGATAGTGTGTATATATGGGTAACTTCACTACTGATGTACTAATGGGTAAAGGAAAAGTTTTCCTTGAATTAACTTCTAGAAAGACATTATCCTTGAACTATGTTTTGTATGTTCCCTCCCTCCGTAGAAACATAGTTTCCTGAGCACTTCTCAACAAAGTAGGACTTAAACTTGTGTTTGAAGCTAATAAAATAACTATGTCTCGCGGAGGAGACATTGTTGGAAAGGGATATCTTAGTGGAGGATTATTTGTATTAAACATTGTTCAAGAGATTGTCAATAATGCAAGCATTTCAAATTCAGCTTATATTGTTGAGTCTATTAATATGTGGCTTGGTGGACTGGGACATGTTAATATTGCTTCTATTTAAATGCTCAAAAAAATGGAATTAATTCCTATGATAAAAACTGATGATTTTTCTGAATGTCATGTGTGCGTAGAAGCAAAGCATGCCAAGAAACCTTTCAAATCAATTATTCGTAGAAAGAATGAATTACTTGTACTAACACATTCAGGTTTAGCAGATTTCAATAACACTGTTAGCAAAGGTGGAAAAAATATTACATTACTTTTGTTGATGATTTATTAGATATACTAAGGTATATCTTCTTAAGTCCAAAGATGAAGATGAAAGCATGTTTTTAAATTTAAAGCAAAAGTGGAAAATCAAGAAGTTTAGATCTGATAGGGGTGGTGAATATAGTACTAAAACTCTAGAAGATTTTTTGAGAAAATTGTCATTATACATGAAGTTAGTGCTCGATATACTCCCCAACAAAATGGTTTAGCCGAATAAAAAAATAGAACCCTTAAGAAAATGATGAAATCTATGCTTTTAAGCTCTGGTCTATCTAACAATATGTGGGGAGAAGCAGTCTTGTCTGCAGGTTATATGAGTTGTAGAAAGGGTTTGCCCCTAACTTGAAATTTCTGAAAGTGTGTGGGTGTTTGGCTAAGGTTGGTCTACCTGATTTTAAACGAGTAAATATTGGTTCTATGACTTTTTATACTAACCTTATTGGTTATACTCAAAATAGTGTTGTATATAGATTTATGTCTCTAAATGATCATTCTATTCGTGAATCTAGAGATACGGAATTTTTTGAGTATATTTTTCCTTTGAAAAACAATGTGCCGAGTGATGCGCCAAAAAAATGCTTCTATGTCTATGTCTATTAATTCGCATGTTGTACCTTCTTCTAGAGTTATTTCTAATGAGCATGAAAATGAACTTAGAAGGAGTAAGAAACGTAGAATTGAGACAATTTTTGGGCCTGATTTTATCACTATTTTCTTAAATAAAAATTTTGATATTAATATTTAAAATGACGAATTAGTGTCTATTTATTTAATAGAAGAAGACTCTAAGACTTATGATGAAGCAATAGTATCAATAGATGTTATAGCTTGGAAAGAGGCTATTAAAAGAGAATTAAACTCCATAGTTTCTAATCACACTTGGGGCTTGTATGATTTACCTAATGGTTGTAAGACCATATGTAGCAAGTGGATATTTAAGAAGAAATTGAGACATGATTGTACAATTGATAAATATAAGGCTAGACTTGTGATTAGGGGTTTTAACCAAAAGAAAGTTGTGTTTGTGGCAGGGAAGATGCAATAGACGGGAACAAGCGGAACTTGGCAATCCGGCACTTACTGTAAGGAAAGGAATTTGGGAGAAAAAAGAAGTAATTTTGTATATAATGATATGGGATTACTTTGATACTTATTTTCCTGTAACAAAAATAGCGACCATTATAACTTTGATTGCTTTGGACGCTATTCACGACTTTGTGGTACATTAAATGGATGTCAAAACAACATTTCTAAATGGTGATTTAAAGGAATAGATCTATATGACTCAACCTGAGGGTTTTGTGGTTCCAAAACAAGAGGATAAAGTATGCAAACTGAGAAAGTCCTTGTATGGACTAAAACAAGCACTTAAGCAATGGTATAAAAAATTTAATATCACATTACTGGACAATGACTTTGTTCTAAATTTATCTGATATATGTGTTTATTCTAAGATGATAGGTTCAGATTGTGTCATTACATGTTTATATGTTTATGACATGTTAATCTTCTGTCCTAATGTGAATCTTATAAATGAGACTAAGAATTTCTTGTCTTCTAATTTTGAAATGAAAGACCTTGGTGAAGCAATGTAATTTTGGGAGTTAAAATCAAAAGAACTCTTAATGTTTTCTCTTTGTGTCAGTCTCATTACAATGAAAAGATGTTGAAAAACTTTGATTGTTTTGATCTAGTTCCAGTGAGAATTCCTTATGATCCTAGCATACACTTGAAGAAGAATAATGAATCTAGTGTTTCCAAACTAAATATGCTAAAATAATTGGGGGTGTTATGTTTCTCATGAACTGTATGGGGCCAGATATAGCTTATGTTGTTAGTAGATTGTGTAGATATACTGATAAACCTAGTAGTGAACACTGTAATGTTCTTCATCGGTTGCTAAGGTATTTGATAGGCGCTATGAATTGGTGTTTGCATTTTAGGAAATTTTCTGTTGTTTTAGATGGTTTTTGTGATACAAACTGGGTTAGTGACAATGATGAACTTAGCTCCACCATTGGCTATGTGTTTACTTTGGGTGCAGGCCCTATTTCGAGGAAGTCTTCTAAAAAGAATTGTATAGCACATTCTACCATGGAATCAGAATTCATTGCTCTGAGTTGGGAGGGCAACAAGCTGAATGACTGAGAAATCTTTTGGCAGATACGCCTTTGTGGGGAAGACAAGCTTCACAAGTTTCTCTTCATTGTGACTCACAAATAGTTATTGGAATTGCCAAAAATAGTGTGTACAATGGAAAAAAGAGAAATATTCGCATCAGACATGGTGCATTTAAACAGTTTTTGAAACTGGGTGTTAATTCCTTGGAATATGTAATGTCCGAAAGAAATTTGGAGGATTATATGACCAAGGGCTTGAAACTAAAAAAATCCTTGAAATGCCGAGGGGGGATGGGGCTAAAGACCATTGATTGAGGTAATGTGGTGGACCAGTTAGGCCTAAATATACACCATATTTCTATCCCTAATGTGTGAGGCAGTGTTTTATAAGGTTGAGCTTATTTTTCTCTTAATGATTCTATAGCCGAAAGGTGATCTATTTGAGATAGACTTGATGGAGTCACCTACGTGAGTCTAATGGTATGGTCTCCTTTTAAGAAAGACTTGGGTCGTCTTTCTAGAGCACTCATAAGACCTAAGGTGTGTGTGCATGACCATAAAAGCACATTGTTTGTATCGCGGAGGTTGCTTAAAATTCAAGGATATAGTATGTGTTATTGAGGTCTCAATTTATATCCATTCAGTTCAAGACTACTTCACTTTGTGGATATTGAGTTGTTGTCCCATTTTCAATATGTGTTAATTCAAATCGAAAGATATTGACACTTAAGTACATGTTCCTTCCTTTTGTCCAAAAGTCAGTTCTTACTCTTTATTTTTGCATTGGTGGTGGATTGTTGAGTTAATACTATAGTTGATTTAATTCTAACGATGTTAGTTACGTTCAATACAAAGAAATAACAACAATACGTTTCAAAGGAGAAAACATATCCATTCCAATAAACAAACAAGAGGTTTCTATAAAAGTGAAATAATGGCCTTTAATGCAATTAATCTTTACTATCCATTTATTAAAATGAAAAAGAAAAATTAACTCTTCTATTTGAAACTCCTCCTCTTGAAATATCTATATATGAAAGAAAATTTGTGAGCATAAAAATACAACCTCAACCATAAAGGAAAAGAAAAAAGAATTTCCCTCCTTTCATCATATTCTTTGAATATTTTTGGGAATATGATTTTACGCAACCTCCAAACTCTTAGCCACGAGTGCACATGTTTGAGCGTAACTATGAAACCCTGGGGAGCGACCGGCTATAATGATTTGCATCCGAGTCAAGCCAAAATCGCTTTCATGGCAATGGCTTGCCACGACAAAGTATTTGTGATAAGTTCTTTACTACGTTATAATTCCAATCTAATATCAATATTGTAGTATTTTTCCTAACATTATTATATTTTTAAACCTTAAGTGTTGGAGAACAAATAAAGTATCACAAACTGGTACAATCTGCACTAAATTTAATTTTATGTTCAAATAAAATGTTTTTAATTTCATTTTATCGTTACCAAAAAATAATCCCACTATCACTAAACATCAAAACTCCATTGTTAAAATATATAGGGAAAAATTGTCAAATAATACTATTATCTATATACTTTTTAATAAAGAATTTTCTAGCTAATTCATGTTTTTATTATAAATATCACTAATTTATTGTTACATTTGATAATCGGCTCCAAATAATTCTTCATTAGTTGTTTCAACTTTCATTGTCCAAATCTATGTTTCATATTTATTTTCTTGGTAAACTAAAATAAATCTAAAAAGGAAAAAATAAATTCTTAAAAGTCAAATTGCATAAATATTCCAAGAGAAAAAACATCATATTATTGTTGATGTCTTTCCAAACTAGAAATTCTTCTTTATTTTAAAAAATAAAATAAAATAAAATTATGGTTAGAGAAAGTTAAAATGTAGGAGGGGATTACAAAGTAGAAGTTGAACCCTCACCAAGAAATTGAAACTTCTGATAGTCAATAAACATAACTACTAAGATTTTTCAACTAGCAGTTCTTTGTATGTAATGGTAATTATTTCGCAATAAGTCTGTAAGATTATTTACAATCTCTCTTCAAATGCATAATTTATTCTTCATTTCTATCGAGTGTTTATAATTTTCATCAATAAGAATATGAGAGTGAAATTTTATATATATATATATATATATATATATGTATATATATATATATATGTCTGCATTTTTTAATTAATAGTTTACAACATAAAGGTAATATCATAATTTATTATCAATGTAGATCAGAGACTATAATTATCTCCTAACCCTTGTCATGTGCCTTTCTTAATATCAAGATTTTATGTTTAATTTTGAACAAAAAAAAGTCACATAATTGAATTAACATAATTCAGTTGATAATGTGAACAATCGTTTGATACATGATCTGCATCAACCTCCTTTTTTTCTAGGAAAAACATATATTAAATTTTTTTAGTACATTTGATCAGTTACATAATAGTTATTATTTAATTGTCTCCTACCATATCATTTCTCTATTGCCCACTCTTTCTAGTAGAACGTTATAAGTAATTGTCTTTAGTTTAGTGACTGAAATGATCAGTCAAGACCATAGCTTCTCACTAAAACATCATTATTTCACTCATTGTTTTATCTTTTTATGATTTGTAAGTTATGTAATATCTAGGAAATTTATCTTCCCAATTTACTGTTATCACATGTATTAAGTTTAGTCAAAATTGCACAAATAGAATGAAGATGAAATTGACATAATGTACTTATAATCTGAGTCCATGGAAATTACTGTGTCTACTTAAGAAAATTTAATCCCCCCACTATAACCGAGGTTACAGATAATTTCTCCCATGATAAAACAGATTTATCCTGTTAAAGAAGTAGTGGTACGTCAAACTTCTATAACTTCAACGAACGTAAGAACAGTAACAAGCCACACAGACTCAGTTGATCGAGACATTCTTTATGAAAAAAAATACATGCAAAGAAGAAAAATTTCCAATTTTTGAAAAAATGAAAAATGACTTCCTTTTATCCCATGTTTAGCAAGAAACGTGTTTGTTCAGACAATATGGTCAGAGCAATTCCTTCTCAGAATTCTGTTATTTAACTCGTTCTGAATTAATTTATAAGAGAAAAAAAATTGATTAAGGTTACATGATTTGTCAAATTCAAATAAAAATTCGAAGCCGAAGCGGAGGTCGACCGAGCAACGACGGCGCAAGGGGGAACCTTCTTCTTAATCCTTTAAGAAGTAAAGGAAGTGTTTCCTAATATAAGGACAACAATTTCCATTCATCTACCGATATGGGATAAATGACTGTTCATTTGCACTTTGCAAATAACTTTTCATTTTCCATCCAAAATTTGTTCCTCCTCATTTCATTTTTCTCTTCTCATTTCCTATTTGCACTTTGCTAAAACCTAACAATTACTGCCCTTGTAATCTTCCTTTTCATCATTGGAAGGAAGAATTTCTCCCTTATAAATAGTGATGGTCTTACTTTGTTAGTAGAACGTTGAGAATAATTATCTTTTTTTTAGAAAATGAATGTGGCCAACCATGACGATAACTTCTCATTGAAACTTCATTATTTTATACTTTATGTTTTGTAATTCATGTAGCATTTAAAACATTTATCTACCCAATTAAGTATCCCGTATTCTTCCTATTCATTGCAAGTAAATAAGGACAGTCTTACTTTGTTAGGAGAAAGTTGGGAGTAATTGTCTTTTGTTAAGTGACTGAACGCGCTCAACCATATTGTCCATAACATCCCATTGAAACTCCATTATTTCAATAATTATTCTATGTTTATATGTCTTCAAACCCATGTAATTAACCTCTATGCCATTTATCTACCCAATTTACTATTTCGTAATCTTCTTATTCATTGCAAGAAAAAATTTCTCCCATATAAATAGTGATGGTCTTACTTTGTTAGCGCAATGTTGAGAGTAATTGCATTTTATTTAGTGATTGAACAGGCACAGTCATATTTGCCATAACTTCTCATTGAAACTCTATTATTTCACTCAGTATTTTATCTTTTTATGTCTTGTCACTCATGTAACATCTACTTCATTTTTCTACCCAATTTACTACCTCATAATCTTCCTATTCATTGCAAGGAAGAATTTCTCTACTACAAATAGTGATGATCTACTTTTTTTTTTGTATTAGAAAATATAGAGTGCATAAAAGTGAGTTAAAAAGAAAGTTCTTATTATAGAGTTCTGGATTCAACTCTTGTTCAGTATTTATTTAGTTGTACTTTGAAATTGAGGTATTTTGTCTGGAGGGGACAAATTATGAAGATTATTGCTAGATTTTTTAAAAGAGTTCTTTTCATGAGCTTAAATATCCTTAAAGAAAGAAAAATATATATCTATGTCTCTACCTGAAGATAATTAATTTTAAATTGTAATTTTAAAATTTCACCAACAAAAACTAGTTGACTTTCCCGTATAAATGTATATCATCCTACTATTTTTTATTTTATTTTTTATCAAAGACTATGTTATCTAATCACTTGAAGATTATCTACATGTAAACCTTAATTTGTTTTCTATAATTCTATTTCTTTGTCATATTTTTTTCTTACAACCATGTTCAGAAATTTTCTTTTGAATTGTGGGTCTATTAGAAAAAATATTATTATCACACAAAGATAGGAATAAAATATGTGTACATCTTAGCCTTACACTCCTCAAATTCACTTGTGGGATTATACTAAATGTTCACTATTAGAAAAACGGACATCAAAAGGGGTTTGGATAAGCCAATCTTATGTATTGTGGATCAATTAGAAAAAAAATCTTCTTATTCCGCCAAGGGGTAAGATTTGTATACATCCTGCTCTTAGACTCAACTGTACATTAATATGTTTTTACTACTAAAACATTATATTCAGCAAGACTTCATTAGCATAGGTGATGGTGATGTTTAAAAAATTGATCATAAATCTTGACAAATTGCCTTGCAAAAAGTTAAGGTGATCGTCAAAATTTTTTACACAAAAATATGGATGTATCGCCAGTTTGCCACAATATTTTCTTCTACAACGAAAATATAATATTGATTGATTTGAATCTCGATACATTTGGCATATTTCTGAAGGACGTGGAATTGATACACTCCCAGTTATACTTTGTATTTTTAGAAAAATCAAATCATTCATTTGCTATTAAACTAAAATTATGCTCTTGACAACTCAATGATAATTTATTGTGTGGGTAGAACTTTTCAAGCCATTTCAATGAAATATCTTTTATTTACTAATCATAAATAACTTGGTTCTACGAGTTGAAATCTCTCTTTTTTAAAGGGTTGAACACGTTGAAGTTTGGCATTTTAGTTAAGCAAATTTGTGATGAGTTAACCAATTATGGGATAATGAATGATGACCTTGTAGAAATGGTAGCTCTGGGAAAGGAAAGTTGTGAAGAACTCTATAATAATAATCTGGAATGTTGTTTATCCATTAAAATTTCCTTAAATTTATTTTCTTGAATGCTCTTTCTTGAACTTTTGAGTGAAGACTCATGTCAATCGATTATAACTTAAAAGAACTCTTAACCATCATTTCTATATTCAATAGTGCTTCTCTAAGATTTCTCATTCTTTATCCTCAATCAATTGAAAGTTTTTATTTCTCTAGTTATCCCAATATTTTATCCGTAAATTTACCTATATTTCTATGCACTTTTCAATATTTATGGTTAAAAATGATATTGTGAAATCTCTTTGACCATACAAAATAGTAAATTATTTGAAATTTACTTCATCTCCATTACATACTCAGTCCTCTTCACTTGCAATACAATTTTCATACTTAAATAGTCTTTCCTATAGAAAGAAAGATACGTCAATATTGAAGATGAAAGTCTCGGTAAGGTAAGAATTCACCATACTCCCTTTAACTTAAGAGGAAAGAATATGTGAACCATTTTTCTCGAGATGATAATATTGTTCCCTCCTTATTCGATGCACATAATTTATTTTCGTAGCTACAAAATAGGTAAAAAGTATAATCGATAAGTAGGAGACCTGACATCGATCTATCATCCTCATTTACCTATACATGTTCGCGCATTCTTCATTCATGGCGATTCAAATTAAAGGGAAGGATTTCTACCTTTAAGCCTATGGCATAAGTACTTGAACATGAGACGGGTTTCAATGTTTACCAAATTTCTCTATGGAGTAAATAATCCTTGGTCATTGTGCATGAAGTTCGTTGAGACAATCAACAAATTCAATTCATATTGTTCTCAAATATTTGGAAGAGCTAGAAAACACTTCAGGATTACTTCATCCTTGGTGATCAATACATTTCCCATACAATCATTATCTACACTAGATAGAAATTCGATTAATTATATTTTCGCAAAATCCCAATGTTTGTAGTTGTGAAAGGGGGATGAAGGTATTTACAAAATGAGGAACTCACGAAAATCATGACAATTCCATATATATTTTAGCCATTTTGATAATTTTACAAGGTTGACATTTCTTTACCATATTCACATATTTGCAATATTACCCTCAAAAACCTTTTTTAAGAAAAGAGTTTTCTTTGGTCGTATAGGCCATTTATTAATTAACCAAAAATGAAAATAAAATTTAGGCCCAAGCCCAAAATAAAACAATCAAAATAATTTATTTCTATTATGATTAGGGTAAAACACACTTTCATTAACCCTACCTATAAATGCTAATTGCATCTTACACTTGAGCTCATTTTCTTTCTTCTCACCGTGTTTCCTCCTTGTTCACGGCTGAATGTTACTCAACTCATTTTTCTCTTGTGGGCTGTTCCAGCTCTGTAATCCGACGTTCTTGTCTCTCGTCTTCTCAAACAAGAAGTGTCAATCAACCAAGGTAATGTAACTCCTATCTTTTACTTCTCTTTTTCATCACCGTTCTAACTCTTTGTTGTTTCTCCAGGTGAAGAGCTTTTTTCACTGAAAAACATATCTAGAATTTTGATTTTTTTTTCGAGTTTAAAAATCACCTATAAGAGAATCAAAGGAAAATCTTCAATTTGTTACCTAGCAGATGTTACTCTAGTCCAAATCACACATGTACTCATTACACATTACAAATATATATTTAGTGATTTGAGATTAAAATGGAAATTTAAACAAGAGATTACTACATTTCAAATAAGTTATAGATTAGACTTTTCTTTGTTTTAGATCAAGGCTATTATTGTAACTAGCTTGGGTTAGTTTATCTACTATTATAAATATTAGAAACTAGGGTTTATTTTAGGGGTTGATTTTTGAATGAAAATTTGATGTTTATACTTCTTTGTGAGTTTCGGGAAACCCTCATATCTGTTCACTTGAACCTTCTTGATAAGCCTTCACTTGTATGAGTTCAATTTCTTTTTACCCTTAGAGTTTATTCTAGCAATCAAATATCTTTTAGTTGCTAGATTACCCTTTTTTCTTTTCTGAATCTCTCTGTCTTTCTTTCGACTTCTTGATAGTATATATTTTTTAATTGATTGTAGTTCTCTTTATTGTTTTTGTATTTAAGATTACATCAATTGGTAACTCTCCCTCTGCCTTTCTATTTCTAAACCATAATTCTTGCTTGCTTGATTGTGGTACTAGGCAAGTCTATCCTTCAAGGCATAAACAAATTAAATCACCAAGATTTTTTTGTCACCGCTGGAAATTGTACTTCATACCTCATGGCTCTCAACTCACTTCCTTGACGACCAGGTAATGTTTTTATTGTATGCTAAAAAATATATATTTATGACGCAAAAGGAAATTTCCTCTAGTGAAAAATATATTGTATTGTCTTTTTATTATGTTTCATGAACCTACTACTATAAGTAGGTATTAAGTGAAATTTGATGCACCTCTAATATCTGATAATGAAATTATTAGGCCAAGTGATTGATGTATACATGTCATCTATACCTCCATTCCTTCTCGTCCTGATCCAAAAATTTAAGAGAATTGTTCCCAACTAGCTTAGAATTGACACGTAGTTGTTGTTTATATTAATATTTTTTGAGAAATGCCTTTATCACAACTTCCACATAATGCCTCAAAATGTAATTTTATACTAGTATGATCAATATACGGATATCTTTGATATTCACTTAAATATTTCTTAGTTTGGTATTGGATTACTTAGAATTGGGTGTTTAGTGGGTGTGCATGAGTTATTTTTGTCCAAATATCTAGTGCAAAGAGTCACATGGCTTGTACCACAATGATCCATAGCTTATGTAAAAATATAGGATATAAAGGAAAATTAATAATCCTTTTTTCTATACTTAAGTATTTGGGCGATCTATTAAATGTTGAGACATTTAATACTAGAATTTTGGTATTTTGAATGAGTATGATTTGCTTGTGTTGACTGCAACGATATTGAAACCCAATTTAAAACTTTCCTAAGCTACAAAGTGTGTTGAGCTCGTTCGGGAGGATGTTCCCACTAATTGTGAATTTCCAAATTGTTACACTTTTCTTGTGGATGTGATTCATCTCATAGAGTTCCACAAAATTTTGGTGTCTATAAATGCCCCCTACTTCTAGGATTGTCAGCGTGTAGCTCGATAAACTCGAATACGAGACTTGAACTACCCTTAAAAATAGAGTTTCAGTCTTTGCGGTTAGTGGATTGAGATTTGCATTTGATTTGTGAGAGAGAAGATGAAGGGTAGGTTGGGTCACACTAAATGTGCCAATTTATTTGCATTTTTTTGTCCCAAATACAAAAAATATATTGCAATAAAATAGTAATAAAAGAGAATAATTTTGTTCATAAAGATTGTGAGTACAAATATGTTTATAACTTGTGTCCTCTCTCTTAAGATTTCTCCGTGATTCAAGGGTTGTTAGCGTAACTCAAACTAAGGATGATGTGGACCTCCTTAGGATTTATTTGATCTCCATGAAATGATTTTATGGATCCTATTAAAAAAATTGGTTGCCAAGAGTGTGCACCCACATCATCATCACTTTACGAATATTTCATGAATATATGAAACTAGGAAAAACATCCGCGCTTCGCGCGGTTTGTTTTTTTTTAATTAGCTCACTCATTATCATAGGTTAATATTGTTATTTGGTATTGATCACCGTGATCTATTACCAATATATAATTTAATTTTTTCCATGTATATTTTTGTAGTTATTGTTGAACATTTTATTAATCATTTGTGCCATATTTCCTTTATGCTCGTTTTTTACATATTCCAAGTTTCCACATTGTTTATTATTTATTTAATTGGCTGTCGAAGAATAGGGGCCAATATAAGAGGGGGTATAAAATGTACACCTACCGATTCATATATCTGTTGTGTATTACAACTTTAAATTACATTGATATTTAATAAGTTAGTCGTATAGAAACACAAACTCCATATTGTGTGCAATAGTAAGCTACAGATCCAATTGTCCTTACATTATATGTGATTCATGTTCATATGTTTTCCATATTGTCCTTTGTAAGTTTCGTATGACCATTCGTTATGTGAGTGATCACCTTCAATGTATGTATTTGTAGCTGATGCGTCATTTTTTTGATTGACTATGTTGTTTATAACGTGACATCATGTGTTTCTACCAGTCTTGGATATACATTCTGGAATATTTCTCTGTAAACAATATTTTTAATGTGTGTATGGTCTTCACTGTCCTCGTCTGCATTTAATATTTTCAATCCTTCTCTTGTTGTTACACGTGATGCTGCGACATATAATTGTCCATGTGTGAATACCTGTTTTGGAAGATACAGTCCAACTGTCTGAAGAGTTTGTCCTTGACTTTTATTGATTGTCATGGCATAACAGGTTGCTAAAGGAAGTTGCCGTCTGTTAAGCTTGAATGGCCATTTTGAATCATTTGGAGACATGATAATTCTGGGTATTGTGATTGTTGTGCCGATGTTCTTACCAGATATGATGTTTTCATTTACAGACCATTTTCCTAGATGTGTGATCATTAATCTTGTACCGTTGCATAGTCCTTCTGTTTGATTGAGATTTCTAAGAAGCATAACCGGACTTCCTACTTTTAAGTGTATATCATGGTTAGGGATGCCTGAGAATCGTAAGTTATTAAGGAATTCAGTGGGGTACAATATATCTTCCTCATTAGTGTTCACACTTGCTTTGCACACATTGTCAGAGCTGTAGTAGGTTCTTCCTTCCCCTGGTATAATATTCATTATTTTTTCATTTAGATCATGAACCATTTCATTTTTTGGTGTTAGTATGGCTCTTTCTTTTAAGTTTGTCGGGTCGTTGTAATTCTGTAATATAGATGGATATACTGCATCTACAATTGATTCCAATTGATTGTGTGATGGTGCAATGGATATATCAGGCGGTAGGTTAATGAGTTCCATCTTTTTATCAGCATAAACTGATCCATCTCGAATCTGCAATAACCATCTATCAAAACTTGCAATTCTTTCAGCTTCAGAACCCATGACTTTTCCACAAGTAAGACGCATATTTTCCTTCAGTTCATAAATTGAAAAGTAGGGCCACAGGTGCAAATTGTTTAGCGACGCATCAACAATATCAGCTCTTGTTCCTTTTGGAATTACCGGCAGGATTTGTCTGAAATCACCACCACACACGATTGTTAGTCCCCCAAAAGGCCTGTCACAACTATTTTCATACCTATCTCGAAGAATGTCCCTCAAGCTCTTGTCTAAGGCTTCTAAACAATATTTGTTTGCCATTGGAGCTTCATCCCAAATTATCAAACATGTTTTCTTTAGTAGTTCTGCTAATTGGCTTCCTTGTTTTATGTCACATGTTGACTCGGGTGTGACGTCAAGCGGAATATGGAACCGCGAATGAGCAGTCCTGCCGTTCGGCAACAATAAAGCTGCTATACCTGAAGTGGCGACTGGTAGAACTATTTTTGATTCTGATCTGATTTTTGAAATAATTGTATTCCATAGAAATGTCTTGCCTGTACCACCATGTCCGTGTATAAAAAATAATCTGCCTTCTTTATTATCAACTGATGATATTATTGCCTCATATGCCGGTAACTGAAAGCTATTTAATAGTTTAAATGATTTGTCGTGCATTTTTTTTAGTTCACCTTTGTCATAGTCTAGCTCTTCATTAATTAGGCGATTTCCCACATTCCGCATTAATGTATTATCTGGCAGTGGCATCCCTTCTATGTCTCGCAAACTTCTTCCCTGTTTTATGAGCATGTTTTCAATTTCTAACAGGGAATACGCTTCTATTTGTTTGTCAGTTAGTTGCAAATCTTTCAGATGTAATCGCTTTCTCTGCATCGATGTGATATCTTCTGATAATATGTTGTAGTTATTCTCCCAAAGCTTGTGTGAATCTGAAACTTGGCAGTGAATAAGAATAGTCACAAATAGATTGCGCAGTTCATTTCCACTTGCCCATTGGGCAGCCTCTGTCAAGCAGTCATTCCACTCCTTGTCGTCATCTAATAAGCCTAATGCGTAGCAAGCCTCTCGATAGGTTTTATAATCTACTCCATTAATTCTTCTTATGCTTTCAAATGAAGTGCAGCCTTTGACAAAATTTAACAACATGCGCAGATAAAAACGCTCTCCACTTGCTGGATGTGCAAAATAGATTCTACCAACTGCCCGACCTTTTTTCCTCCTAGTCCATTTTTTTTGTTTTGCATTCCATACCCACCGTGTAGGAAAATCAGAATATGTTAGATCTCTTGCATCGGGGTACTCTTTGTTTGCTTCAAACCATTCAGTAAATTTTGTTTTTTCAATATCTGGTCTGTTCAATACGCTTTCAGCTCGCCTTGATTCTTCGAATATTATGGTGTTTTGTCCTTGTAAATGGAATGGTAATCGCTCAACTGCTGGTTGTCTGTAATGTATGTCAAATTGGAATATCCTCCAGCATGCTTCGGTAGCTGAAATGTATCTGCAATCTAGATACTTTCTGATCTCATCGTTGTCTTTTGTTGAATCTGTTGATTCTATTATTGCTGTTGCTCTATCAGACCCTTTATGAACATACTTGAATAGATACTTCACTGACCTTGAGTAGTTGCAGACTTCAACATTTATGTGTGCATTAAATTGCACAAGCAAGTTCCTATTGTACGGAACAACATATCTGTTGTCTAGGCTGGCTCCATTTTTCTTCACTTCAATACCTGTGTTGCGTCTCCTATAAATAGGGAATCCATCCGAATCAAAATTTGTCTGGTCATTGTATTTCTTAGGGAAATGCTTTGTGCACTTCCCTTGTCTCATACATGGGCAGCAGGGATTTAGTTGTCCGCATGGTCCGTGTATCATAAAGTTCTTCACTGCATTATACCCATCTGGATCTTCTTCAAGGTCAGGTATTTCAGCGGATATTAGTCTGTCAATATGTTCCGCTGTAGGATTTTTTTGCGATTCATGAAGGAACAACAATATATGTGCATGTGGCAAGCCTCTTTTCTGGAACTCAATTGTATATATACCTGCATAGTAATGGCTTTGGTTAGGATGTTGGAAGCTGTATCAATTCCTATTTAATATTGTAGTTCCTTATGTTTTTTAGGGAGTATTTCTCTTTTCCCGTTCATATAAATTCCAAAATAAAGTATTGCACGTGTATCTCATGTATTTCGTGCGTAGTATAGTTTTTTGTACAGTATTTCCTTGTTTAATTCCTGGTAAATTGGGTGGTGCATCTGGCTATTATAAGGTGGATATTTCCTTGTCTTAGTTGGCACTATTTAGTAAACTATTTTGTAATATGTTAATACATTTTTAGATGATGCATACAGTGCGCTAAAGTATGGAGGTATATAAGAGTATTTGATAGAAAGAACTTACATGCTATTACTGTCCCGAATGGTTTATCTTTTTTAATATGTTGCATTAGTTGGGCTAGCTTGATCTGGAAAACCCTGCATATGATGTCTACCCGACTACCATCGTCATGTTGACCAATTAGGTGCAACATTGCCTTTATTTCTGGCCACTTTGGGTTACATGTGAAGGTAAGAAATAAATTCAGGTATCCAGCCCATCTACATATAGCCATTGCATCTTGATAATTTTGTGCCCTGTAGCGAGGTCCCCCCGTGTGTGACGAAGGTAATATAATTGTTTTCCCGACCTGTGAACAATCAGAATCTCCACGTACAACAGCATCCATTAAGCCCCCAAAAAGATCAGCCCGAAGTTTTGGTTGGTTATTTCGTATATATCTAAATCGCTCCTCTTCAATTGCCATGTAACCATCCACAATGTACTGCTGCAGTAGCCTGCCAGCCTGTATAAGTGTGCGCCCCTCATTAAGTCGTTGTTGTATGCGGTATCCATAATATTGTCTCATTGTCATGTGCTCTCGTGTGTAAGTTTTTTGGCTTTGAGACACCAATTGTATTCCCAGTCTATATCCATCTTCACCGTATGGGTGTATTAATGGGTAAGTCATTGACATGAAACTTGGGTGTAAATCGGTGATCCTTTGGAGCCCATTTTTGCGGTGTTCAACAATAACATCTCGCTGGAAGTTAGCATCTGTAAGATCGCCAATGATCAATCCAGCTACTTCTGAAGCCGTAGGTATATTGTATTGCCGACCGTCTTTAATCCTTTCTGATAGAAGACGCAGGCGAAACTCTATTTGTGGTTGTTCTCTATATCTATCCCTTGCCATACGAAATGATTTTACCAGAACATTATGCTCGTCGAGCATTTCACATATTCCCTGAACAATGTCTACTTGAACTTCTTCATGCATTAGACTATTGATTCGATTTTCTATTTCATTGTCTGTATCATATATATATAAGTGTGCAAATTGTGGTTTTTTCCCAATTTCAGGTAAGAGAGAGCCAATATGATGATAATTATGTCCACTGATTCTGAATACATAAGCACCTTTTGTACGATTGATTGATTTGTCAACTCGGCCTCCCATAGATGTAAATGCGAACATGGAGTTGTATACCCTGATATTTTTTCTAAAGTGTACACCTATTTGTCAGGATGTAGTGCTCAAAAGATTTTGAAGGTAGGGTGGTGGTTGGCTCAGTAATGGTAAAGAAACACGACCTTCCATACAACATATTGAAAATTTGGGTTGTCGTGTATTTGTACTTTTGATTGTCCGTTCTTCATACCATAGAATTGCTCCGCAATATTGGCAGGTGTAGGTTGGAGGCCCTAAATTCCAAACTTTCTTGTATGCACCTGTCATAGAAGATTGCAGCTAATGAGTTTAAGTATCATATGCACAAATATTGAATTTCCTAACCTTATGTAGAGTTAGGTGCATAGGTAATAATGTGTTAAATTAAAAGTTTTTGAAATGTACTTGTTTTCTGGCAAATGATAGGGTTGTTTCCTCTGTGATACTGATTTGGATTTGATACGTCTTCACATTCATCCATAACCGAATCATATGACTGGTTAGGTTGGATCCCTGAAAAATAGTTTTGAAAATGTTAGTTACTAAGTATTGTACATTTGGGAAGTTGTTTATTAGTAAAGAATGGGTTCATTTAATTTCTAGCAATAATATTTCTCTGTTTATTGTTTTATGTGTCAGGCATTCAGATAATGTAAGAGAAGGGAGTTACATAGTAACAGATAATGTGCATGTGTAATTGATCGGTTTTATCACGTTTTTCAGTATTTATATTTCCTACGTATTAAGTAGTATACAATTTAACTAATTGGGTCGGGTGTGGTGGTATGTTCGAGTTAATTTGAACGTACCATGTATTTGTTGTTGCCGTTTTATAGTTGTGTCATTAGTTAGTTTCATCTCGTTTGCAATTTTTTTGAGAAAACGTACAACCAAATCCGCTTGCTTCTGTGGGTGATCTTTGTATTTCCTCTGAAGTAATGTGAGTTTCCTCTTCAGGCGAGAATACTTTGGCAGTAATTTTCTTATATTTACTAATTCCTCTGTCCGCGTATTATAGGCTGTTGTTAATGTATTACTCTTCATATTTTTTTTGGACTTCCTGTATTTGCTTTCTAATTGAGGTAGAATCTGGTGTAGTTCCTGAATGTCGGAGGAAATATCTGTAGACCCACAAAATCCCTTAATACTGTGTGTTATCAAATCCATTATGTCTGGCCCCATGATCTGGTAATTCTGAATTTTGTTTAAATTTATGTTGGTAAGTATACTGGCCAATATATGGTGTACTGATTTTTTAGTGTAGTGCAATAGATTTGATGGTAAGATTTCTGCCCAATTTGGTTCTGTTGATAGAGCAATGTGTTGCAATAGATTTGTTAGTAGCAGAAGGTTGGATTTTAGTTGTGTTATGAAGAAAGTAATTGTTTGTTCCTATTTTATATCAATAGGAATCGGTGTAAAGTAACTGTATGAAAGGACACACCATTTCGGTCTGGTGGTGGAATTGGTGTGTTTTAAGTGTCCGAAAGGACACAACGTTTCGGTGCGGCAGAGTTGAGTAGTTCATTAAGACAGTCAGTTGTCATGTCGTTTTGTTTTTGTAGTTGATTCTTTTTATTTAGTTTTAACTAATTAGATTCATTGTGGTTTATGTGTTGAACCACATATTTTTAAGTACTCCAGAGATGCTGTGGGGATTATGTGGTGGAATATGTTGCGATTGTCAAATAGGTTATTTTGTATAGTGTCTGCCTTTTATACTCACATCTCAAATGTGAAAGATGACTTCAAACATGATGAGACTGTGACACTTCTGAATGGAGCTCCTTCTGAATGAGTTATTTCTTCATGGTTCATTTTTAAACATATAGTTTTAGATAATTGAAATTAAGACGTTTTTGAATTTCTGTTTGGCTCTTCTTCATAGATCAAAAGGTTCTCATGAATTGCACTTATGCATGTGTTCTTCGGCTGTCTAAGAATTTGACTTTTAAAAATGATATGGAAAAAGATTTTACGTGTCTGTTGGTTGAATCTCTGTTGAGTTTTGCTTTATCTTAGACTGAAACTTAGCTATCACTCAAGTGTCTAGTCTGTTCATGTCTGTGTGATAGAAAATATGCTGACAGATCATTAATTCAATGCCTGAATATGTCCTTTGTTTTCTCAAAGAAGAATGCTGGTATTATTTTCCTTAAACATAAATTGACTGATGGAAGACAATTTTTTAAATTTGAACATTTTAAATACAAGAGACATATAAAGAAAAAAAAATCACTTGCAAAACTAATTCATCAGCAAAAACAAAGTGAGAAAATGATCTTTTCAAACATGACTTGTCTCTACAGCCATTGGCCTCTACTGAGTAATCTATTACGAGAATGAAACTAATCCCTGCTAAAGAGGAAAAATATCAAATCTTAGTACCTAGTATTACAAGATCTCATGAATTGTGAAATGATAAAATTGTCATTTCAGATGATTTACAGCCACCACAAACAATGTCTGCGAAGATGGCTCTAGTTTTGTATCTGCTTAGTAAGTGTTTTGAGTTTTGTATGCAGGTTTATGGGCCTCGTAATGACGGCGAAAGTGAGTTA
>NC_028637.1:30611665-30617767 GCF_001406875.1 Solanum pennellii | reverse complement strand
AAATTGACTGATGGAAGACAATTTTTTAAATTTGAACATTTTAAATACAAGAGACATATAAAGGAAAAAAAATCACTTGCAAAACTAATTCATCAGCAAAAACAAAGTGAGAAAATGATCTTTTCAAACATGACTTGTCTCTACAGCCATTGGCCTCTACTGAGTAATCTATTACGAGAATGAAACTAATCCCTGCTAAAGAGGAAAAATATCAAATCTTAGTACCTAGTATTACAAGATCTCATGAATTGTGAAATGATAAAATTGTCATTTCAGATGATTTACAGCCACCACAAACAATGTCTGCGAAGATGGCTCTAGTTTTGTATCTGCTTAGTAAGTGTTTTGAGTTTTGTATGCAGGTTTATGGGCCTCGTAATGACGGCGAAAGTGAGTTAGATTTCTTTCCTGGAATAGCAAATGCAATATCTAAATAGTCAGGCGGTGAAGAGCAGAATGCAGCAATTCAGCATGAGATTTTAAGAGGTGCAAGGGCCATAAAAAAAGCTTCTCATGCAACAAGTTTGTATCTTTGTTTGACTTCTCCGAAAATGGTTTTGTAATTATTGAATTTTATTGTTCAACTATGCAGTAACGACTCCCAACAAAGTTTAATATGTTTGTGGGTGAGGATTTTCAGAAGACCGTAATTTGAGCGACTAATTGTCAACTTGATAAGTAGCTACGTATAATTTAAGGAGCAAAATGTGTGTTGGGAGATGGCATATATAAACAACTCAACTTTTTTAGAAATGTGCATTTAGTAATGAAAGATTATTTGACACTAAACTAAACTAATCACCTACCATAACAAACATCAACTACATATAGCCACTGTTAAACAAAAAAAGTTCTCACTTTTTGATCAAACTAATAATGTTAAGGTCCCTAGCATAAAAATAACTCTACTTTGTCCTTTTTATGGTGTCACCATCACTCTCTTCACTGTCAGCTATAAATAAGTTCCTTCGCTTCTTCAACTTTCTTGAATAAACTCTTTGTTTGGGAAAAAAAGTGTCTTCTTCATCAGAAAGTTCTTTAGAGTAGTATGTGTTTGATCTTTCCGCATTGAAGTCTGTTTGTTCAGTGGAATCTTCAAATTTCTCTTTACCCTGTACAGTAAAAACCATTCCAATAATTAAGGAGGGTGTATGTTGAATGGATGGTACAGAAGATGAATGATTTACTATCAAGAGAGTTTGAATTTGACAAAAAAATCACACTATATACCTTAACCCTTTTGTCTTTGTTTATGCGGTGCTGCAATTCTAATTCTTCATCAGGCACATAAACTTTTGTGACTGTATAGTTTTCCAGCCCTTCTTTCAAATTGAAACTGCTCAATTTGAGTTTAAAGACCAATTCCATCCCGCAAAGACTTTGAATCTGGGGCGGTATATTAGTCTCGCTTTTGGACAAACGATTAACCAACTTGTGGGCAGAAGTATCAAGAAGTTTTTCAGCGACTCCATTAAACAGGACCAAAGTAGTGTTCCCACCATTGTCCTTGACGTTAATGTGGATTTTAAACCTGTGTGAGTATAAAACGTTAGTGTTCCTTCAAATATAAGGTGTGAATAGAATGTTTATTAGTTGCTTACCTAATCAATGGTAAGTCACATTGTTTGTTGCACTTCTGGCATGTGTAGACACCATTTGAAGATTCAACTTTCTTGTTGCAGAAGTTACATGAAATGTAATACCAATCAAAGAAATTCTCTATTGCAGTGATCTGCGCGCGGAGTGTAACCACACATTCCTACCATATGAATAATGAAGATACATACTTTAAAACATATATACATTGGTACACATATAAAAAAGAGGCAGTATGTTGATAAAATGCAGGGGATTTTCGTTTGAAGGGTTATTATGGTACTAACCTCTATGTCGGGACTCCATTCAGAATCTAATAATTCTGCAACAGTCATCCTGTTTTCAAACATAGCTTGTGCATTGGGAACGTTACTTGAGTTTCCACTCGCAATAGTTACAACATCAACTGACTTCTTTGAGAATTTATGAAGCAAGGCGGTGATGTTGTCCATTTTAAGATTGACATAAATTTTACTTGCAGCGGTGGTGGCAAAAGTTAGTTCGCCTATTATGAAATAAACAACAATCTAATTGTCATAACGGCATATACATGTCACTACTATAATGTTGCAGCATGTTCAGAATAAGTACATACCTCTGAATTCTTTGACCGTTGTAGCAGTGAGAATGACAATGTAGGGTCCAAAGTCGTTGGGATATACATAGGGGTAAAGTGATTCGCCATGGTCCTTCCACAAAGTTATCCTTGCTTTGATAGTCAGATCCTCTCTAAAAGATAATTGTAATTTATTACACAGTGAATCAATATGAGTTTTAATGCTGCAATTTGGGGATGAATGAATATGAACGTAAATGAGTTAAGAAAATTACGGATCAGTAAGAATGTGTATGTCGCGCTTCTTCCATTTTGAACCCACACTTTCTACATCACCAATTCCGCATAAGCATCCAACAACATCTACAAGTTAGGAGGGGAATTATTCATTGTATACGGTCCACACAGCGTCTACCATAATTGAAAGGAATAAATATACCTGACAGGAGAATGTTGTTGTTGATCCTTGAGCGAATAATTTCTGGTTGAATAAACTGAAAACCATTCTGAGGGATATGGACAATATCATCCTGAAGTTTTTGGATGGCAGTTTTCCGCAAAAATGTTATTTTAAAGTTCGACTGTACTGGTCTGTAGTCACCGGTTAATGCTGAAACTTTGAAGTTTCTAATAATGACTGCAAATCCTTCACTCAACTTATCACGAAACTTATTGACTTGGTTCTTCCATATTATTGCGTGCATCAAAGTTCCCTGAGAGAAGTCAATGTGGAAGACACTGCGTAATAAGGATATTAAAAATTGGAAGCAAAGGATGTGAATTATGCATACCTTTTCATCAATTAGTATCATGTCAAGGCTTATCATGTCTGGGCTGCGCTTGTAATTAATAAACTCCCACTGCCGGCAGACTCGGACTCTAATCAGCCAGTCTTCGCGAGTAGCATCCAAATCAGAAAGTAGTGAATAAGCCATGTTTAGATTTCTTTGGCAGAAAGACAGAAAGAAGTGATAGAGACTGGGTGGTACGAAAGGTGTTAGCCATTTTATAGAGAGGTTGAAACCGTTGACGATGAGGCGTGTTGTTTCGGAGAAGACAGAATGAATGGTTGTTTCCGGCGACAGGACACGTTGTTTGAAGAAGGTAAAACAGAATGTAAAACGACAAATTGTTTGGGCTGAAGAGGCGTCTGGTGTGGGGGATCATTTAACGAAGGGTATTTTAGGGAATATTGTAAAGTGGAAGTGTTTTCTGGATGGGGAAGCTGCCACGTAGGCGACAATAACATTTTCTTTTATATATATATATGATTTTAAAAATGCCTATTCAAAGAAATATATTACAGTTTATATAAGTAGTCTCTAAAAACCTTAAATAAAATGGGACTCATATTGTAGAGTCCCACATAATTTTGATATCTCAAATGTCAAATTCTTAAGTAAATTGGACTCATCTTATCCCGTGAAATTCTTTTTGGTAGTTCACGTGACTATCTTGTTGGATAGAGTTCTATGGTATGGCTGACTATTCTAGAAGAGGTCTTATGATTATACATGTAGTATCTAATACAAGCCAATATCAACAATGATCTCACTCTAGCAAGGTACTCAATAACACCTCCAAGAATATTTGGGAAAGTAGTTTCACTCTCCCATCCAAATGTGGACACGAGATCCAATTTCTCATATTCCTCGACACTACAACATATCTGCCTTTGAAGATCTACCGCGAGGAATAAACAATGGGCTCAAGCACACTAGTCTTAACTTCAGATTAAGCAGAGCATTCATTATTCACAAAAGTAGACCGCAAATAAGTTATTAGTCTTGGAATCAGTCTCGATTATTTGAAATAGAGATGTGTTGTAACAACATAATCTAGCACTACATCTCCAGGAAATTCCAAGTACTAATAGCATCGTGGAATCTCAGGTAGAATGCAAGGTCCATGAGTTGGTGCTTTAATAAACAGCGAAGGGTCGTGAGACATGTAATGTAGCAGTGATTTCCAAGTGTCGTACATTGACTAGCTTCATAGCATTCACGATGAAGTGACTTTGCATAGGTGCTTCAATAAAATCAATGTCCCCCCCAATCCCTTTCATTAATGATAAAAATGCTACTCTGTCCGCGCGAACTGAGCTAGGCACCTATTAGTGCCTCAACTCCAGTGGGGAAGGAGAAACTTTATCATTTCTGAAATGGTTTGGATTGCACATTGATTTTGTTGATGAACCTATGCCGTGTGAATGCTAAGAAGATAGTTAATGTCTGCTACTTTGAATTCCTGCTACTTACAAGTTCCATGATCCTTCAGTGCTTGTTGAAGCTCTAACTAAAGGATCATACATGCTACCTGAGATTTCATGATGATATCAACATTAGGAATTCTTGGAGATGCAGTGCTTGATTACGTTGTCACAACACATTTTTACATCAAATATTTTTATTGACTCCATGACTAATTATTTATTTGAGGATTGCTTTCGTAAACAATGGCTGACATGCTTAATCTGCAGTTAAGACTGGCATTCACAAACACTTTTTTAATGCCTCGCCAAATCTTTAGAGACAGATGTACTGTTGAGAATTTGAGAATTTGGATCTTCTGTCCATGATAGAATGGGAAGCTGAAACTACTTTTCAAAGGTTCTTGGAGATGTTGTTGGTGAGACCTTTGTTGATTCTAGCTTCGACAAAGATACTTAATACATTTCTTAACATAAGACCTCTTGTAGAACCGTTGGTTACAACTCAAACAATAAACTCCAACCAATAAGAGAGTTAAGTGAACTATGTGACCAGAAAGGTTATTTAAAAAAGAAATCAGTTTCTTCATGAGTCAGAGACTCGACATTTGTAGATATTCAAATTGTGTGGGACTTTACCAGATGAGTCCAACATCAGTAAGAATTCTTGAAGATTAATCCTAGCTCACATTATATGAAGGGTACTATATTCCTTAGAGAGGGATCTCGATATTTCACAAAATCATGGAATATTTACAAAAATATCAATATGTGGGCTGACTATTCGTGACAAAACAATACTTCATGAAAGTCCACAAAATCCTCTTTACATGAAGATTAAATAAAATTCATTTTAGATACAAATTATCCAACATAAGAATCATGAAAGGGACAAAATTGAACTTAAAAAAACTGATAATTAATAAAATATTATTGTTTCTTTATACATAAATTTATTTCAAATAAATTGTCTCCTAGAACCATAAATAAAATTTATATTTTATTTTGGGGTTTAATAAGTTGGATCCGAGTTGAAGAATTGGTCAAAATCCATTCAACGTTGTTAAAAGATTGAATATTTATTGATCATATTCTTAACTCAATAGTCAAATAGAACATTTGATGAAATTAATTAACCAGACGAGAGTAAAGATAGATCGAGTGTCTATCTCATCCCTTCTAAATAGTATTTATCCCCAAAAAGTTTGGAGATACACAAAATTTGATGAAGTTTAACCTAATATACTGAGATTGACCTTAATTAGTATAATTAACATTGTTCATTCATATAAGATGTCGCAATAAAGATGTCACATTTCACTTAATTATTAGAACTATATCTGTGGATGGCATACCCATCTTGTGGAAATAACAATGGTGTGTTGCTTCTATATATATGCTTGTTTCCCATCTTTAATATTATTATCTTGTAAAAACTAAGATAGTTTGGACATGCGAAGAGAAGATGTGTAGATGACGTATCGAACAGGAGGTCATAGAGGTTGGCTATTGTCACGACCCAAATCGGGGACGCGACTGGCACCCACAATTTCCCTCCTATGTGAGCGAACCAACCAATCTAACCCTTATCATTTTAACATATATCAACAGAAAATAATGCGGAAGACTTAAACTCATTAAATAAAACAAATCAACATCTATTAATTCCCCAAAATCTGGAAGTCATCATCACAAGAACATCTATCTCAAATTACTAAACTAAGAATGTCTAAGAACAAAA